>NW_007067487.1:0-1219 GCF_000164805.1 Carlito syrichta
AGTAGTAGTCTCACTCTGTCGCCCAGACTGGAGTGCAGTGGCCGCTCCCGGCCACCACAACCTCGCTTGCTGGGCTCCGGCGATCCTTCCGCCTCAGCCTTCCAAGTAGCTGGAATTACAGGCATGCGCTACCACGCCCGGCTGATTTTTTGATTTATTGTAGAGATGAGGTCTCACTGCCCAGGCGGGTCTCGAACCCGCGGGCTCAGGCAATCCACTCACCTCAGCCTCCCAAAGGCGCGGGATTACAGGCTGAGCCACCGAGCCCGGCTCTAATTTTTTTTAAGTAAAAGAAAAGTGTTGTGTTGATAAGGATACATGTACTCAAAAAGTTAAAAGCAAGATTCAACCTATGTGTATACTTTTGTTCATAGCAGCATTATTCACAATAGCCAAAACGTGAGAGCAACCCAAGTGTACATTATACATACAATAGAATATTATTCAACTTTAAAAAGGAATAAAATTCTGACACATGCCATGTGTCAGAAATTCTGACAATAACATGAATGAACCTTGAAAACACTATAATGAGTGAAATAAGCCAGACAAAAAAGGACAAATACTATATTATTCCAAGTACAAGAGGTACCTATATTATAGACATTATAGAGAGAGAAGTAGAATAGAGACTACAAGGGACTGAGAAGATGAGGAGATGAGAAATTATTGTTTAGTCAGTTAGAGTTTCAGTTTGGGAAAATGAAAATGTTCTGGAGGTGAATAGTAGTGATGGTTGCACAACAGTGTAAGTGTATTTAATGCCACTAACCTGTACACTTAAAAATCATTACAATGGTAAATTTTATGTAATATATACACACACTGTCTTGGGTGGTACATACTTCACCAGTGAATTTCTTAACTCTCCAGAATACTAAACAATCAACTCGGTATTATTTTCTAAGAAGATGATAACAGTGTGGTCCATCAGCAAGAATGCCATCAAATACTCTATTACAAATCTCCAGTTTTAGGTGACAAAGGAGTGGGCCATGCCAAAGATCAGCAAACCAATAATTCAAAATGAAAAAGAATTAATTGAAGAGGAAGTAAGAGGTGAGCATGAAACAATAGGTAACTGAAATGCAAGTGAATCAAGGGCTGGCTGTGCTTTGTGGTTTGTTAGAATACTACTAAATTGGTCAGGCTTCGTGATTCAGCCTGTAATCCCAGCACTTTGGGAGGCCGAGGCGAGTGAATTGCCTGAGCCTGCGGG
>NW_007067488.1:0-995 GCF_000164805.1 Carlito syrichta
GAATAGCTAAATCAAGCTAGTTAATAGAAGTATTACCTCATATGCTTATTTTTTGTGGTGAGAACACAAAATCTAATATCTTAGTGATTTTCAAGAGTACAATACATTTATTAACTGCAGTCACCTGCTGCACAATAGATTTCTTGAAGTTATTCCTCCCGTCTAAATGAAATTCTATATCTTTTGATGGCGATCTTGCCTCTTCCCACCATCCCTTGGTAACCATCAGTCTAGTCTCTGGTTCTGAGTTCTATAAATTTCACATATAGTGAGATCATGCAGTATTTGTCTATTCTGTGCCTAACTTATTTCATAAATAAGTCAATATTAAATATGAAGAGTTATAAAAAATCTTAATTAAGAAAATATGGTAGAGATATAAATATAGACAAAGAGACCAACAAAGCATGATAAAAGCACAAAAAGTCACACATGCACTGAGACAAAGAGCATCACAGAATAATGAAAGAAAAATAACTGTTTTAATAATCATGTTAATTGGATATTCATGTGGAAAAATGAAATTTTGGCCTTATTTTACATCTAATACATGCACAATAATGATTTCTATGTGGATTTTAAATCTAAAGGTGATGGGTAAGCAATAAAAGTGTAGGTTATATTCTTTTCTCTCTCTTTTTTTTTTGAGTTGGAGTCTCACTCCATCGCCCAGGCTAGAGTGCAGTGGCATGCTCACGGTCACCCCAGCGTCGACCTGCTGGGCTCAAGCAATCCTTCAGCCTCAGCCTCCCAAGTAGCCAGAACTACAGGCACGCGCTAACATGCCCGGCTAATTTTTTATTTATTGTAGAGACAAGGTCTCGCCAAGTTGCCTGGGCTAGTCCCAAACCCGTTGGGCTCAGGCAATCCACTTACCTCAACCTCCCAAAGTGCTGGGATAATAGGCTGAGTCACCAAGCCCGGCCTGAAATTCTTTTTTTTTTTTGAGTTGGACTCTTACTCTGTCGCCCAAACTGGAGTGCAGTGGTCGCTCC
>NW_007067489.1:0-2980 GCF_000164805.1 Carlito syrichta
AGATGAAACGTAATTGTACACCTAACCCTTAACTGTACCCCACAAAACTATAATAAAAATACTGATTAATTTAAAAAAAAAAAAAAAACAGAAATGAAGAATTTCAGACTGGATTAAAAACACACAAATACATTTAGAAAATAACGTGGCAATCACTAGGAGCTAGTACATGAACAAATGATGCACTTTCTTTTTTAAAGGGAGTTATTAAGGATAGAGAGATCTTTGTCCTTCAATCATTTCCTTTTTTAATAAGATGATTGGTTTTTCACTGAATATCTAAATCCATATATTTGGTTTGGGATATTGTAATTTAGTCCTGCCTTAAAAATAAAGCTCCATTGTAAATGAGCAAGGCTTTAGAGTATTCTGGTGAATACTCTAAATTAAACTCAGGGTTTTATTGAGTTTTTTTTCTTAAAAATTCCAACAAAGTTACCAAATCTGGGTGTGATTTTGTTTTAATGTTGCATTGCAAATGCTACCAAACTCACAGAGGAATTATACTCTATTTATGTGCCATGGGATACACCATTCTCATATTTTAAAACTTTTTTCCAGGAAAGAATTAGGCATAATAAAAAACACCAATGTGATAGAGTTTCTGTACCCAGAGCCTCCAGTCCTACAAGCGTTCATAGTATTTAGAATAATGAATAGCTTGAATTTTTCTATTTCGTATGCTTTAAAAGCTATCATTTACTTAATAACCCATTGTTTGCTAACAATAAATCTGTTTCCTTACTTTTTATGATTTTAGGTCATACGATGTTTCTTGCCCATCAATTTTTCTTAGTACACGTTCATATTCTGCTTTCAGTTTTCCTTTAGCTTGAAATCAAGAATTTAAAATTCAGTGTGAAATTCAGACTCATGTAAATAGAACTACACACCAGAGAGATTTCATTCGGATCTCAAATGCTTTCCAATTTTTACTAATTTATTGGTTACTAAATTAGTGAACAAAATGGCCTAAGAGCTGTGGTTTAGTACTAAATTTGATGGTGTATTCTTGAAAATACACAAGAATTTAGGGAAAGGTATAATTTATAGAAAACTATATTCAATTACTAAATCGCATAAAATCCAAGGTGGTTATAATTATCTTAATAAAACATAGTGCCTAGTTCAGTGTTTCGTACAGAATGGCAATTAAAAAGCTATGTTGAACAAATAAATGAATTAATTAAAGCAAAGTCTGCTCTACTTCTATTTTTTGAGCAGTATTGATTTTTAGTCTGCTATTTTGTAAGAAAAACTGTATTTTAAAACAGAAAATCTCTTTGTATTTCTCCACATAACACAAGAGAATGCTCTAAGCCACCTAAATTATCAAAGTTTTCCTACATGTAAGAAACTTAGTATTCATTTAAAATGGTTCTAGGGCACGGTGCACCTTTCCTGTGGGAATGAACTGTCGGTGCAATCAGCCTCACCCCTCGAATTCCTCTCCAGGACGGAACCATACCGAACTGATGCGGCTGGGCCTTCCGATCCCCTGGACGAGACAAAAATCTACACAAATGAAGAAAAACCAAAGGAAGAATATGGGTGTCTCCCAGACCCCTGGGAGGGCAGACACTGAGAAAATTGACTTCAGAATGCAAGCAATGAAGAACCCCCAGAATGACTGGTCTCAAACTACAAACCTAGATATCAAGACATTAATGGAGAGATTAAAAAGAATTGAGGAGACTCAAGAAGAAACTGGAACGGAGCTCATATCTGAGATAACAGTAATAAAGAATACTGTGAATGAAATAAATAACAAACTGATAAGCATGGAAAGCAGAATTATCCAAGCAGAAGAAAGAATCTCAGAGCTTGAGGACCAAAATATAGAACTAACACAAACTCTCAAAAACACAGAAAACAAGCTCAAAAAGACAGAAAAAATCCTTTGAGATGAGCAACTACGTCAAGAGACCAAACCTAAGAGTAATTGGCCTTCCTGAAGCAGAAAGAGAGACAGAGACCACACTGGAACAAACTTTATATGAGATCATTCAGGAAAACTTCCCTTATCTAATCAATGATGCAAAAATTCAAACACAAGAGATTCAGAGAACCTCTGCAAGACAACAAATGAGAAGACCAACTCCTAGACACATAATAATTCACCTAAACAAACTAGGCATAAGAAAAAATCCTAAAGGCAGCAAAAGAAAAAGGCCAGATCACCTACCAGGGAAAACCAATCAGAATAGCAGCAGATTTATCTACAGAAAACCCTGCAGGCTAGGAGAGCTTGGAGCCCTATCTTCAAAGTCCTAAAAGATAAAACAATTTCAACCAAGAATAACCTACCCAGCCAGATTAAGCTTCATCAGTGAGGGAGAATTAAAATCTTTCCCAGATATCCAATCCCTAAGAACTTACGCTGCCACCAAACCACCTCTACATGAAACACTTAAGAAAGTACTAAACACAGAAGAAAAGGGGGAAAAAAGAACAATGTTCTTCACAAGAGTACAGTAAAAGAAATAAAATACACATGTACCAACCCCAAAACCAAAAGAAAGACAATAAACCAAGTGGAAGACCAACTCTATAAGAACTCTATGATAGGGACGAACTCTCACATTTCAATAATTAGCCTGAACGTGAATGGACTAAATGCACAACTGAAAAGACATAGAATGGCAAAATGGATAAAATATCACCAGGCAACAATATACTGCCTTCAAGAGACCCATCTCACTAGAAAGGACATGCACAGACTTAAAGTAAGAGGATGGGAAACAAATTTTCAGGTGAATTGAACACAACAGAAAGGAGGAGTCGTGATCCTAATTTCAGACAAAATGCCATTTAAGCTATCAAAAATTAAAAAAGATAGAGAGGGCCACTACATAATGATAAACGGTTCACTCCATCAACAAGAAGTATCTATCCTAAACATATATGCACCTAACATAGGAGCACCAACTTTTATAAAGCAACTCCTAGGAAAACTAAAGAAAGATATTGACTCTAACAC
>NW_007067490.1:0-990 GCF_000164805.1 Carlito syrichta
ATCAGTGGCCAGGGGCCAGCTGGGAGCACCTTGGGCATGTCTAGGGGGCGGGGGGCGGGGAATGACCCTGGAAAGCGTGATCCAAACAAACAAAACTGTTGCATTAAAGGTCAGGGAAGTGTTTTCCAGTGAGTCGAGAGGTGGCACTCATAACAGAAGCGTGAGATCCCGTGCATTTGCCGTATGGAATAGCTTATCTGCTGCCAACACAGCTGCAGAGAAGAGGCTGCTCCCGTCTAGGTCCTAAGCAGTATTTGGAATGCTGGAAAAGATAGCTGATGCCTCTCCCGAGCAAGGGAAACCGACCTCAGGGGGATTATTCTGCAGGGCCTCAGTGCTGAGTTTTGTGCTGAATGCAGCCAACTTTCAAGGAAGCAGTTCTCTGTGCTACTTGTGATTATCCTGCCAACAAGAATGTGGGTGTGCAGAAATGACATCAAATTATTATTATTATTAGGTGGGGAAACATTATTTATTTTGAGGATAGAAAAGCTCCCAGAGCGGGAGGGGACCTGAAGAGGTTGCCCTAAATTTCTTTTTGAGTTGGAGTCTCACTCTGTCACCAAAGCTGAGTGCAGTGGCACACTCACGGCCACCACAGCCTTGACCTACTGGGCTCAGGTGATCCTTCCACCTCAGCCTTCCAAGGAGTTGGAACTGCAGGTGTGTACCACCACACCCGGCTAATTTTTTGATTTATTATAGAGACAAGGACTTGCCAAGTTGCCCAAACTGGTCTCGAACCTGTGGACCCAGGCTATCCTTTTTGGCTCCGCCTCCCAAAATGCTGGGATTACAGATGTGAGCCACTGCACCTGACCACATCAAATTATTTTTACCTGGGAAGCCATTAGAGACATGAGAGAGGCAAAAAGCCTAGCAATTTAGGTATGAATATCCATTTTGAGGTAGATGAATTTAGTCCTTGATAAAGTGTTGACTGCACACATAAAACATAGCTTAAAATAGTTCTTCAAATACAAATATATA
>NW_007067491.1:0-1650 GCF_000164805.1 Carlito syrichta
TTTTTTTTTTTTTTTTTGATTCTGGGTCTCACTCTGTCACCCAGGCTAATGCCTCATGATATCACCGTAGCCTTGGCCTCCTGGGCTCAGGTGATCCTTCCACCTTCCACCTCAGCCTCCTGAGTAGCTGGGATTACAGGTGTGCACCATGCATGCCCAGCATATTTGTATGATTTTTTTTTTTTTTGGTAGAGACAAGATCTCACTATGTTGCCTAGGCTGGTCTTGAACTCCTGGGCTCAAACGATTCTCCAGCTTCAGCATCCCAAAGTGCTAGGATTACAGATGTGAGCCACAGTGCCCGGCCCAAATCTTCCTGTTTCTTATATATGCACACTGCTTGGCATACAGCTGAAAAACAGAGTGCAGATCTCCAGAATTCTCTGTATGTACAACTCTCTCCTATCCAATATTCTTGCCCTGTGAAATGCATCCATCTTTGTCTCCTCAGACTCCCAGCTCCCAACTCGGAGAGACCACTAAACTTGACTGGGTGCCCCTTCCTACTCAGAAGTCTGGCATTCCTTTCAGACAGTAAGCTGGACAGTTTTAGGGCTCACTTGTTTCCTGTCTCTCAGAGATCATTGTCCTGTTCTGCTAGTTGTCCTGTGTCTGAATATCAATGGTTTGTCAGGTGTTTTAGTTGTTTAAGGCAGGAGGGGAGAAGATAGTCCCTGCTATTTCATCATGCCCAGAACCAGAGGTCAACCTGATTTTGGAAGATACTTTCCTCCCAACGTGGCTTTTTTTTTTCAAAAACCCCCTTGTAGGGTCTTCCTCAGTTTTTCAACTCCTTCTTGCTACCTTAACTAGCATAAACACTCCTTGTATATCACTTTTTTTTTTTAGTTGGAGTCTCACTTTTGTCACCCAGGTTGGAGTGTAGTGGCACTCTCATGGCTGTATTTCACCTTTTGTGACATCTTTCTTTCTTTCTTTTTTTTTTAGTTGGAGTCTTACTCCATTGCCCAGGCTGGAGTGCAGTGGCACACTCACGGCCACCACAGCCTCGACCTGTTGGGCTCCAGCGATCCTTCCACCTCAGCCTTCCAAGTAGCCAGAACTAGAGTCGTGCTCTACCACGCCTGGCTAATTTTTTATTTATTGTAGAGATGAGGTCTCGCCAAGTTGCCTGGGCTGGTCTCGAACCTGGAGGCTCGAGCAATCCACTTGCCTTGGCCTCCCAAAGTGCTGGGATTACAGGTTGAGCCACCAAGCCCTGCCCACATCTTTCTATTTCAAAAGGGGGGTATAAATTCTAGAGTTCTGCTATAAAAAATTTTAAAAGGGGATTTTGTAATGTATACAACATCTATTTTAATTGTATATAATTTTATTTTATCACAGTAACAGATTACATAGTTTAAAAAGTCAAATGGGACTAACCAGCTTTGATGAAGAATGACAGCCCCGGTCAGCTCCTGATCTCACTCCACATTGGCAACCCCCCTCAAACCTTCTAGTTGGGCCAGGCATGGTGGCTCAAGCCTGTAATCCCAATACTTTGGGAGGGGGGATGAGGTGGGTTTTTTTGTTTTTCGAGTCAGAATCTCACTCTGCCGCCCAAGCTGGAGTGCAATGACACACTCACAGCCACTGCAGCCTTGACCTGCTGGGCTCAGGTGATCCTTCTGCCTCAACCTTCCAAGT
>NW_007067491.1:1670-9824 GCF_000164805.1 Carlito syrichta
ATTTATTGTAGAGACAAGGTCTTGCCAAGTTGCCCAGGCTGGTCTCAAACCCCTGGACTCTGGCAGTCCTCTTGCCTCTGCCTCCCAAAGTGCTGGGATTACAGGCATGAGTCACCGCGCCCAGTTTATTTCTTTGAAAACTTTTTATTTTCCTTGGAATTAATAATTAACTGAAAAGACCAACAACCCAATAGAGAAATGGCCAAAGAACATGAACAGTTCACAGGAAAGCAAATGGCTTTTAAATTTTTAAAAAGATACTCAATCTCACATAGAAGAGAAATGAAAATTAAAACTACATTGAGATAGCATTTCTCACTTTTCAGCTTGGCAAAACTCCAAAAGTTTACAACACAGTCTGTTGATGTGGCTTCGGGGAACAGGCATTTTCATACATCACCAGTGGGTAGGCAGAGCCGTCTAACACACACGGAGGGAGATCTGGAGATAATCAGGCAAAATTACAAACGCATTTACCCTTTAACCTCGCTGTCCCACTTCTGGGAATTTGTCCTGCAGCTATGTCTGTGCACATTTGAAACGAGGCATGTGTAGAGTTATTCATCGTGGCACTCACTGACAACAGCAGAGTATTGGAAACAGCCCAAGTGTCCTATAGAAAATTGGTTGCATAAACTACTGTACATCCACAAAATGGAACACTAAGCCTAGACAAAGATGGAGAAAGTGCTCCATGAAAAGATCTCTTGGATATGCTGTAAAGTGAAAAGAGCAAAATGAAGAACAATGCAAGGAAAATGAGATGGTCTATTTATATTTACTTGTACTTTATTTGGAAAATGCCGGAACACAGCAATGTGAATATAGATAACATTGCTAGACTGTACTTTTTAAATGGTTAAAATGGTAAAATTTTTACTATGTATGTGTTTTAAACCACAATTTTTTAAAAACGGCCACACCTCATCAACAAGGGTACTTGCATAATCAACATTTGTATAACTAACCCTGAATTGTATACCATATCTTTAAAATTAAAAATTAAAAATTTAAAAATAAATAAAAAAATTTAAAAGGTCATTGCTTTGCTAAGCTATGGCCTGGCCATGTTTTCCTAAGCTTTGGCCCCCTCCCCTCCCTTGGGAAGATGAATCTCCTCTCTCTCTAATTTGCTTTCTAAATAAACTATATTTTTCAATTTAAATAGATAAAATAAAATAAAAACTAAAACACACCACCACATACTGGCATTATACATAAGAAACTAATGTTAAATGGCTGTCTGTTTGGGGAGAGACAGGGTGCATTGAGTCAGTTATTTTGCTTTTTTTTTTGAGTTGAAGTCTCACTTCATCACCCAGGCCGCAGTGCAGTGGCATGCTCACAGCCACCCCTGCTGGGCTCTGGTGATCCATCCACCTCAGCCTTCCAAGTTCTGGCCTTCCAAGTAGCCAGAACTACAGCCACGCAACAGCACACCCAGCTAATTTTTTGATTTATTGTAGAGACGAGGTCTCGCCAAATTGCCTGGGCTGGTCTCAAACCTGTGGGCTCAGGCAATCCTCTCACCACCGCCACCCAAAGTGCTGGGAATACAAGCGTGAGCCACCGTGCCCAGCCCTTTCCATTTTTTAAAACCCTACTATATGCTTGGCACCATTCTTTAGCAGGGCACTGTTCTCTACAATAGGAAACAAAGCCCTTGCCCCATGAAGCTTACAATCTACTGAGGAGAAACATAAACCGAAAGGAATATATATGTGTGTCTCTCTATACATAGAGACATACATATACATATGTATATTTCAGGTAGTAACAAGTGCCTATTGGAAAAATGAAGCGAAATAAGATGAAGAGTCACAGGCGTGCCTGTGTATCCCTGAGTCAGTGTGAGCATGCTCACTTGGACAGTCCTCAGGAAAGCACTCTCACTGGGGGCAACATTTGAATGAGCCAAGTTATAGCTTGGGGAGAGTTTTACTTCCTGAGTTTCAAAGTGCAAATTCCCTGAGGTTGGAGCATGGCTGGGGAGGTCCAGCAGCATCGTGAAGGCCAGTGTGGGCCGGGCGTGGTGGCCCATGCCTGTAATCCCGGCACTTTGGGAGGCTGACGTGGGAGGACGGCCTGAGCCCAGAGCTCTGAGGCTGCGGTGAGCCATGAGTGTGCCACTGCACTCCAGCTTGAGACCCTGACTCAAAAAAAAAAAAAAAAAAAAGAAGGCCAATGTTGCTGGAGAATGGAGAGTAAGAAGAGAAATGGTTTGAGAAATGGTGGGTGAGAGGGAGCCCAGGATTACTAGACCACAGTAAGCACCTGAATCTCATTGTGTGCAGAGCTGGGAGCCACTGGAGAGACTGGCCCAGGGAGTATAGGATGAGATTCAATCTCTCAAGTGTATGAAGAATAGAACTGAGGATGAGAGCAAAAGCCAGGAGGCCAGAGAGAAGGCAGCTGCCCGGTCCAGGTGAGTGGTGATGGCGGCTGAGCAGGATGGCAGAGCCGGGGTTGAATTCAGGACGTGCACAAAGGTAGACCTAGCAGTTGGCTGAGATTGGATGGAAGGTGAGAGAAAGGACCAATAAGAATGACTCCTGGTTTGTTTTGCCGTTTTTCAAGTAGGAAGTAGGCGATGCCATTTTCTGAGACAGGAGACCCTTGGAGAGGGGTGGGTTTGGGGTGGCAACCAAGAGTGCGTTTCGGCCATGTTGATTGTGAGGTGTTGATTAAACACCCTGGTGAAAATGTTGGATAGGCAATGGATCCATGCCCCCTCAATCCTCATGCCAGGTTGGGGTATGATACCCACTTCTCGGTTATCAGGAGAGGCTGATTCCCTTAGTCTCCCCACCCCTCATAAAACCAGCGCCCCAGAGTATGCAGGCGTTAGAATGAGAATAAAAAGAGACAAATGAGGGATGAGAGGGAAAGAGGTAGCCAGCCTCCCAGGGAGGAAGGTCCACCCAGCTCAGGTATGTCCCCAGCTATATCCACTCCTGCCATATCTCATGGCCACCTCTTTCTATCCTCGCAACTGAATGGGCTTGGCCAGCCTGCGTTTGTCCAACTTTGAAGCACAAGCCAGGAAGTAGCATTGATATGACAAGAGAGGGTCAAACCACAGAGGCGTTGCATTTCCATCTGGTGACCATAAACCTACCCTGCCCCCACCTCAGGAGTGGGTGACGGCTCCCACCCAGACCTTCTCCATCTGGGTGAAGAACAGCCATGGAGATTAGGTATCAGAAAGGGCTGCTTAACTATCCCTAATGTCCTCTCCAAAAAGGACCACAGCTTCACTCAGTGGATTCTTAAACTTAAACCCCATAAACCCCCATTGGAGTAAGGATCTCCTCAGTCCTGGCCAGCCCAGCCCTCTGCCACGTGCCACATGCCACGTACACACTGTAAGTCACGTATCACACCATATGACAAGCCGTATCAGAGAGAACTTTGCTCGGGGACCAGTTTCACAATACTTCAAGCAGCAATGCTGAAGTTATCTACACTCTAAAACAAACAGCCTTCTAGAAATTTCTAGACGTTTAGAAACTCTTGTTTTTGTCTGAAAAACCCATGCATTTGCCATGATGTGGTTTAGGATTCAGGAAACAAATCACAATCCCACAGTCCCCAAATCAATTCTGATATTGATGCTGCTGTTTGGAATATTCTCTCTAAAACCAAGACCTGGGCAGTGCCACTGTGTGCTGGGCACTGGCAGAGACCTTAAGACAGCCTCAGGTGCTGCCTACCAGGAGCAGCAGTGTGGGCTTTGGAGTCCAGTTCTGCAGCCTTGGGCCTGAAGCACGATACCACTGTGTACCAGCTGGGTGGCACTGATTCTCCAGCGCCCAGGGGATGTTAATTCCAGCCTCGAGGCGTTACTGTGAGGTTTAATATGGCAGGTTGTATAAAACTCCTATGTGTCTGATACATCATAGATGTGCCAGGTGGTCGTAGTTATTATTACTAATTAGTGAAAACGTGCTGCTTCCTGGATGTCAAGCAAGTGTTATGAAGGACTACAGGGGTTCAGAGGGTGGAGCTGTCACCAGATGTCCTTCCTGGAGGTTGCAGAACTTAACATAGCGTTGCCAGATAACCTACAGAACTCCCAGTATAATTTGAATTTGGGGTAAATAATAATTTTTTTTAGTGTAACTATATCCTAAATATGGCATTGGACATACTTACACTAAAAAAGTACTCATCATTTATTTGAAATTCAAATTTAACCAGGTATTTTATTTATTCATTTATTTATTTATTTAGTGTCCGAATCTCACTGTCGCCCAGGCTAGGGTGCAGGGGCACGTTCATGGCCATCGTAGCCTTGAACTGCTGGGCTTGGGCGATTCTTCCACCTCAGCCTTTCAAGTAGTTGGAACCACAGGCATGCACCACCAAGTCCAGCTATTTATTTATTTATTTATTGTAGAGAACGAGGTCTTGCCAAGTTGCCCAGGCTGATCTCGAACCCCTGGGCTCAGGCGGTCCTTTTGCCTCGGCCTCCCAAAGTGCTGGGATTACAGATGTGAGCCACAATGACCAGTCTATTTATTTTTTTGAGACAGGTGTCTCACTCTGTTACCCAACTGGAGGGTGGTGGCATGATCATGATTCACCACCTCCTGGGCTCAGACGATCCTTCCACTCAGCTTCCTGAGTAGCTGGGACTACAAGCATACGCCACCATGTTCAGCTAATATGATTTTTGTAGAGATGATGTCTTGCTATGTTGTCCAGGCTGCTCTCAAACTCCTGGGTTCAAGCAATCCTCTCACCTCGGCCTCCCAAAGTGCTAAGATTACAGGAGTGAGCTTGGAGGGGAGGAGGTGAGTTTGGAGGGGAGCCTACCAGGCTAAGGGGGAGAAGGTGCCTATGTGCTCACGTCTGCCAGGTGCTATGCCGAGCAGTTTACAAGAGCATCACAAATCCCTGTGAGGTATTTATTATTCCTCTCCCTTTACAGACGAGGGAGCTGAGACTTTCCAGAGGAGGGAACTAAGACTCAAGATCGCTGCTAGTTAGTATTTAACCCCTGGGTCTGCCTGGCCTCCAAGCACCTGTTTCTTCCCGTGTGCTGCATCCTGGGGGCAGCAGGGAAGCAAGAGAAAAGGTGTGAACACCACCTCACGTGAGAGCCCCCCGACAGCTGCCCCAGTTCTGTTCCAATACCGGCTCACTGTTTCACACCAAGGCTCTGCAGTTTTTTTCTGCCTTTCATTATTATTATTATTATTCAGCAGTTCATTTTTGAAAGCGGAACACAACAAACTTATAGATTCCCCACTCCCTGTAACATTTCCACTTCGCGAGGCTGCATTTGGGGTGCCTCTGAATTATTCATATGAATCAAGTGTTCTTTTCTGTGTTCAGTTCTGTGTTCCATGACACCCAGTCCCAGAAGCCACCGCAGGGAAGAGTGCCCAGTTGCTGGAGTGTCACCATCCTTCATTAATCAGTGCCAGGAAATTTAGTAATGAAGACAATTTTACCACAGATCTTCTTGCCCCCCACAAATTCTGTCCCCAAACCAAAGAATTTCCTAGCAAGACAGACACGTGTCATAACAACAACAAAAACAAAACAGTATTTGCTTCAAATTATATTTTGAATCTCACCAATTCTAAATTCAGC
This sequence comes from Carlito syrichta, assembly GCF_000164805.1. NCBI lineage: Eukaryota > Metazoa > Chordata > Mammalia > Primates > Tarsiidae > Carlito > Carlito syrichta. Next base: position 7,272 of record NW_007067491.1, read on the forward strand.
ACACAATTACATATATACTCTAAATGATCCAAAGTTCATAGTACGACATTTTTAAAAATCCTAAAGTGTAGTGGCTTTTTCCAAGTTAGATCCTTGTCAATACAGGGTGTTTATTTGTTGCAAAGTAGTTTTCTTAAAACACACACACACACACAAGACAGTTCAACTCAACACACAATGACCAAGATTCCACCCTGGGCACGAAGCTGCAGGGAAGATGACAGCCAAGACATAGTTCTGATCCTCAAAGGACTTGTGATGCGGGGGGGACACATATTCAGCTAAATTTCAGAAGAGAAGGAACAAAGTAAACATTGTAAAAGACAAAATGTCACGGGGGCCCAGAAGAGGGAGTGATTAATTCGCTCTGTGGGGAGGTGGTACTGAGCCAGGCCGGGAAGGATGAGTAGGATTTTGACAGCTGGTGAAGGCATCCCAGGCAGAGGGAACAGCTTAAGCTAAGGTAGAAAGCCATGCTGTGTGGTGGGGGAGACTCATCACCATCCTCTGATTTATCAAACTGTGTATCCCTCTATTCTAATTATGATGTGCTGTCAAATATGATCACACCTACCGGCTTCAGAAGTAAAAATCACCTACCTGTATTGTTAGCCCTGACGACCTCCAGCTAATGATTTATAATATCATGACTTTAAAAAAGATGCGAATTTTCCAGACTCAACCCCACCCCCATGTCCGGGGGCCCTTTGCACGCATTCCAACACTGGGAACACACACCCTGACCAACAACAGACTGCTTTTCTTGCTCCTGATTCTCACCAGCCTCGGCATCTCTGCCTCTAAACTCTGTCGTTAACACGTCTTCCAGGCCACACATGTACACATATTACCAACTCCCGATCCACAGTGCCAGACAGGAAACACATTTGGGGGATTTTAAACAATTTTAAAATGTGCCTTCAAATTTTACAACTTGCTTTACTTGCCCGAGGGAGGAACCAAGCCCCTTATATAAATATCACCCCAAACAGGCGTGCTCCACATCCCACCCAGCTTGGGGATCTGGGTTCTTCTGTGTGAGACTGGGAGGCAGGGGCAAGTTGTTTACTTTGATTTTTTTTTCCATTTCATCAGTGTCTTCTGTGGTCACTGGCTTTTCTAATCATGTTTATTTTATAGGCTCTCCCAGTAGCAGCGGAGGGAGGGCGCGTTCCTTGTTCCTCAGACCACCGGCCACACAGCCAGCCTGGGACAGGACCATTTCCAGGTTCTGGGTGGATCAGTGGACAAGAATCTCAAGGAAGGGGCTTCCTGATCATGAATCAGACTGCTCCTAGAATTAGGGAGGCTGTGGGAACAGGAAAGGCCCCTCTCCTGGCAGCAAGGGTAGGATAGACCCCTCCAGGACTGAGACAAATTGACCCTCAGTGCCCCTGGCCTAGCGCCTTAGAATACCAACCCAGTTTCTTCACCCACTGTCCCTCTCACTGGTTCACACACTGGGGTTTCCAGTTAAATTTTGTTGTTGTTCGTTTGTTGTATTTGTATTACCTTTACTGAAGTATGATTTCCAAACAATAATATTCACACTATTTAAGTATATAGGTTGATGATGACTTTTGACAAATATATACACCCCTGTAACCACCACCCAACCAAAACAGAGACAGCTTTCAGCTCCCAAGGAAGTTCCCTCATGACCCCTCCATTCCCACCCCCAACCCTGTCTTTGTAACTGCTGAACTGCTTTCTGCCACTAGAGTAGATTGACCCTTTCTAGACTCAGTTAATCTCTTCTAGTAGGGCACTGTGGCTGGCTGACTGGCTGGTTGGCTGGAGTCTGACACTGTCCCTCCCTAGCACCCTGTCCTTCCCTTCTTCAAGCCCACAGAGTATCCAGGTGCGTTTAATGACACACAGGTTTTTTGGAATTTTTCAGGCTTTCCAGGAGAAAGAAAGGGATGAGGGTCCCTCAGGTGGAAGGAGGGTCTTGGTTATGTCCTTGGCCCGATGAAAGGGCGTGGGCAAGAGCCAGATGAGTGGTTTTGATGGGGGTCTTGGGGACTTGAGACCTGACCCTACACCTTTGGTGACTAAGTGTAGTCCAGAGTGGGAGAGCAGGCTGGCCCCCACCATGTGCGTGGGACCCAGCTCCACCTAGGGCCAGCATATTGGGACTGTGTCCTCAGCTCCCAACCTGTTTTCCTTGACTGCTCTCACCTAGGGCAGGTGACTCCTCACTTGGCCCAAGCTTTCTACAGAAGGCCTTGGTTGGGCTGCTGTCCCAGGAGGAGCTTGGCAAGGTGACCACAGAGAATCTGATGGCTGTGTGTACCCTGGGGTCAGAAACCCCCACGCAGCCAAGAGAGGTACCTCATCAGAGCATGCTTGTCAGAGGGTCTGAGGAAGCTCCCAAATAGCCCAGTGGCAAAGCCCTCAACTCCTCATCCTCAGAGAGGGTTAGAAATTCCACTGCAAGCCAGGCTCGGTGGCTCAGCCTTTAATCCCGCGTCTTTGGGAGGCTGAGGTGAATGGATTGCCTGAGCCCGCGGGTTCGAGACCCGCCTGGGCAAACTGGCGAGACCTCATCTC
>NW_007067492.1:0-1449 GCF_000164805.1 Carlito syrichta
CGGGAGTCGGGGCCGGTCGCCCCCTCCGGGAGATTCGGGAACGAGCCATAACACACAAACAGAGCATCCAGGGGTCACTGGCAGCAGTTCCCTCGGGGACCTCTGAGCAGGAGACACAGGTTTCCATATGAAGGTTGGTCACCAGCCAAAAGGAGCAGGAAGAGGCCCCCAGGGACAAACGCAAGGTCTGAGCACCCTTCCTAGAAGGTCTCCTCTATTCTGCGGAAGGCCTCCCTCCACGCGAGTCTTGCGGTCGCTGTCGGGGCTGGCTGAGACTGGACACCAACCCCCTTTTTGCCAGATGTGGGCCTGCAGACGCCGTCGCCAGAGGCCCCTACACACTGGGCTGCAGATACCTGGCAGGAGGGCACGAGGCAGCTTCACACGTCTCCCAGCCGCCCTCCCTCCCAGTGGGCCACCCCAGCAGCTCTTTCTGCAAACCCAGGCCTCCCGGAGCTCCCCAGACCTGGGTTGTGCAGCCCTGGGAGCCTGCCTTCGAGAGCGCTTTGTGACTGGACGGGCTCTGGCAGGGAGGGGGAGCGGCCCCACTCACCCTCAGACTAGAGATCCCAGGCAAGCCCTGGTCCTCCCCCTCGGAAGCAGAGTGGCAGCAAGTGGGGGTCTCTTCTTTCTACGGACAGGAAGCCTGAGGCATCAAGGCTAATGTGGGCCCCGTGGCAAGGGTGACTGTGCCCTCTGGGGGCTGCAGCCACTGACCCCCTGCAGGTTCACTGAAAAGTCACCGGCACAGGACAGATACGTGAACCAGAGAAAAGGCACGCAATGCATGTAACGTGTGCACACAGGAATCTTCAGAGGACTCGGCTCCCCAGCGAGGTACAGAAAGCCAAATACCATCCTGGGCACAGAAAGAACAGGGGCTTGGATTCCGGCAAAACAGGCTATGGGGACCCAGGAATTCTATGGAGAGGCAGCAAGCAGTTGCCAGGGAGAAGGCTGGATCTGGGAATGGAGGCTGACGCGCACCCAGTTCTTGTTGGAATTTCGATGCTGCCAGAGACAGTCGCTTCCCTCAGAAAGGTCTGCTCAGGGGCTCCGTCCTGGGCTCCCTTCCTGCCGTAGGTAATGATGTCCAGGGAAGGGACAGCTTCCCTCGGGCAGACGGTGGCAGGGGAGGTCAGGGAAGCCCTGGGCCTCTTCAGCTCTGCGTGTCAAGGCGCCATCACTGGGGTGTCGCCGTCTGAGCCCCTCCCCTCCCCTTGGTGCTTACGCACCTGAGCAGACATTCAGCGTCTCCCTGGGACCGAGCCTGCACTCTACAAATCCTAAGACCTTTTTTCTGCTTATCGTCCTTTCTCTTGGTCCTTTTCCTCCTCTTTGCATTATTGCTGGCAAGCAGCTATTTCGGTACAGCGTGGCCACTAATAATTATGTTCATACCTTATCCCCTGGGGGCTGCCCGCAAGAGTAATGAACTTGCTTGTTAAA
>NW_007067492.1:1469-20048 GCF_000164805.1 Carlito syrichta
TTTAAAAAAAAAAAAAAAAAGCAATGATCCTTGGCTGGTGCAGAGCTCCTCGCTGGTAGCTTGCAATGTGATTGGCTGGCTGGTGACCCCAGTCACTCTGAGCCCTGAGATCTCACCTCCCGCACACCCGCCTGACCCTCTAAAGCCCCAGTCAGGGTCAAAGCCAGCCAGCGTTTGGCTGTGTTTGCATCGGGTGCTTGAGTCGAACTCTTGGGATCCTACAGTGCTCCATTTCCGTTCTCGTCAAAGCAGGGTCAACGGCCCTGACGGCAGCGAGGGTCTCCTGCTGTCACACTGCTCAGCCCCTCTCCCAACCTGCTGGGTCAGGGACAAGGAGGGCCAGGCCGGAGAGGGACACAGGGGCCGACGCTCTCTGACGCTGCCCCCCATCTGCTGCGAGAGGCATGACGTCCTGCGGGGATCCCCTGCCCTCGCTGGTGGACCCCAAGCCCGTGGTGTGTGTGAGTCTCCTACCAAGGCTGGTAGCGCCAACCTTCTTCTCGCTGACTCAGTTTACCCCTAGTAGCCAGCATGTCCTCTCACGCAACAGCCTCAGGTTCCAGCGCCACCTGGGACCACCTGGGGCTGTCTTCAGCCTTCTTTACCTTCCGTCCCTTCTTCCTCTCCACCCGGGCCAGGGCCTCCGAAGAGCCGGTCCCGTCCTCAGACATCAAGATGAATATTGTTGTTTGTAAAATAGGGTCACCGGGGTTGCCGGGATGGGTGCTTTCCTGCTGAAGGTAGGCGGGGAGGCCTGGGGGCTCCAGCAGCAGGAGGGGGCACCCAATAGTCACGCATGTGCAGGGTACAGGACAGGTGCCCAGGCCTGTGGTTCAGGCTTCCTGCCCACACCCACCCCGGGTTCTCCCGCGGCGGAGACTCTGAGGCAGTTGCCGACGACATCCTCCTGACCCTCCAGTCCTCGAATAGCTGGGTTTACACAAGCTCCCTGCGTCCCCCCAAAAGGTGCGCTCTGCCAGCAGCTCAGAACCACATTCCATCCTTCCTCGGGAGCAGGAATGTATAAATAGGACGTCGGCTTACATGTGCTTTGGCCGAGCTCCTGCACTCCCAGACTATATAAAGCTCGCCTCTGACTCCCGTGTTTCCAATTTTAAATCAAACGCAGCCCAGCCCCGCCGGCTCCTGTGTGCCCGCACAGATTCCAGGGGCCTGTTCAAAGGCTCCCAGAACCAGCCAGCTAAAAACGGCTCCCAGTCCCTGCTGGAGAAGCACAATAAAATTCGCCTATGGAACGAAACTGCCCACGGAAAAAATGGAGGCAACGGAGAATACGAGCTGTGCTTCTCTACCAAAAAGCAAAGCAGAATAAAACAAAACAGCCCCCCCACACAGGTCCCCTCCCACGGTGGAGGCTTTCTGTCCTCTCAATAAGTCCTGCTTTCTCAAAAAAATAAATAAATAAAGACAAAACCAAAAACCTCTTCCGAGAAAGGGCCGGACGCGAACCACACGCCAGCCTGCCCGCCACCCTGCTTTATCTGGCGGCTCTTTCCACAGCCCCAGGTTCCCCAAGAGGGGTCTGGGCTGGGGAAGAAAGAACAGTGCCTGGGAAAGGCCTTCCCGGACCCCCTTCCCCCAGGGACAAGGCTGGGTGCTGGGTGCCGGGTGCTGGGTAAGGCGAGCACCTTCCTCAAAGTGCAGAGAGGGGGAAAGCTTGAGACAGACCTGGAACAGATGGCGGGGTCTCTGTGACCAGAGGAGAAAGTCAGGGTGGGAGCAAGCACGGAAGGGACCTCACACAGTCTCCTCAACCCCTTCGTGGAACATGCTGGCGGCCATCAGAGGGTGAGGATTGGTGACTGAGACCGCGACACACGTTAGGAAACCTGAGAACAGCCCAGCCGAGAGACGCTGGGGCTGGAGGTGAGGTTGCAGCAACGAGGGGTGAGCATGGCACAAAGAGGAAAATGGGCTAGAGCTCTGTTTGGATGACTGGAGGACAGGGGAGGAGGGAACAGGCGGTCAAGTCTGCGTTTCCGTGGGTTTTCAGGTCACGGGGTTTCCGAGAGGCCAGAGCCTGGATGAAGCCCCCAGGGGTGGACAGTGGTGAGAGACCGCCAGGGCGCGGTGTCCTCCCTCGGGCCCTTCCCCACCGCTCAAACGCAGGCACGGGGAGCTTTCTCGGAAGAGCCCCAAGCTGGGTTTCAGGCTCTCCTCTTGCTGCCTTGAAACCCTTACTGACTTTGAACAAGGGCCCTGCGTTTTCATTTGGGACCAGGCCTCGCAAATTCTGCATCTGCCCTGCGCATCACAGAACCCTGAGCTCCCAGGGCAGGGCCTGCCCCATCAGACACAGCCCGGACCTCCCACTGTCTCCGCCTCCGTGAAGCCCTCTGTCATCCCACCCCAAGGTCAAAGCAAGCTCTTTGCGGACCGGCTGCTGTCTGTTTCCCCCCAGCCTGTTGACGCAACTTCGGCTTTTTCTGTTGTTACCCTCTCTGTCCAGAGAGCACTGCTGATGTTAGATTACACGCCCAATGGGAGGATGGTTACCCCAGTGACGCCAATGGCCTGTAGACTTGTAAGAACCCAGATGCCAAACCAATGATGTCTTGCTCACCCGCAGGACTGGCCGGCCAGGCTGGCTCAGCGCCTGCCTGGCCCCCAGTTTCTTCCTGTCCACAGCAGGCTTGAAGCCCTAAAACTGCTCCCTGGGCCGTCTTAACCTGGACGACAGAGCCGGGGGAAGGGGTTCTGACAACCAGAGAGTGTGGTTAAACAGGGCCAGAGATTGCAAACTCTCCCCCCTAACACCCCCCTCCCGTGACGTCACCACAGCCAAAGTGGGGCGAGAGGCTCAGGGTAGAGTTGTGTTTCTGCTGCAATGGCTCACGCCCGTCATCCCAGCACTTTGGGAGGCGGAGCCAAGAGGAGTGCTTGAGCCCAGGGGTTTGAGACCAGCCCGGGCAACTAGGTGAGACTTTGTCTCTGCAATAAATGTAAAAAATGTCCAGGTATGGTGGTGCACACCTGTAGTCCCAGCTACCTGGGAGGCTGAAGTGGAAGCATCTCCTGAACCCAGCAGGTCGATCAAGCCTGGCAGCCATGATCGTGCCACTGCACTCCAGCCTGGGTGACAGAGTGAGACTCCAACTCAGTTTAAAAAAAAAAAAGAACTGTGATTCTTTTGTTTGGGGGAAAAAAGACATCACAGTGATTAGATTTAGGTCTTTTAATTCAGAAGGTAAAGAATTGTTCTTCTTTTCCAGTAAGAGCTAAGTGGTCTTGAACACCAGCAGAGAAGACTTCGATGAGGCGCGAAGAACATTTCATCTGTGAAGCCCAACTGGAGAACACCTGACCTGTCAGAAGCCTCACCCGTGTGGAATAAAGGCACTTGTGTGGTTCCTGGCTTCTGTCACGGCACCCCACATGGGAGCCCTTCCCGCCACGGCTTATGGCCAACAACTGAATGCCTGGAGCTGTGCGCGAAAGCTTTTTCAGAGCATCCCAAGAGGCACCGGCTGCATTTCCAGAAACTAGGCATCCAAATAAAAGTCCTGGTCCACACTTCCCTGCCTAATTTAAAAGGAGGCTTTAGTTCTTAAGTCCAGAGTCCTGGTGGCCTTATGCAAGCCCCATTTCTGCAGAGTCACAAGCTAAAAACTGTGTCCCCAACGGAGGCTCAGGATGGAGTAAGACTCTATCTGTAACCCGAAACCTCTGAGGAAACCTCAGCTCCGTTGCCAAATAGAGGCTTCCACGAAAGGGCACAAAACATGCAGAGAGGTTGTGCAACAACCAAGACTTCTGTTAAAAAAAAAAGAAAAGAAAAGAAAAGAAAAAGAAAAACTGCAGGGACCTCAGGAAACTCTAGAAAAGACTAAAGGGAATTTTTGTTTTATAGTCAGGGTCTTACTCGGTCCCAGGCTGGAGGGCAGCGGCACCGTCACGGCTCACCACAGCCTCAACCTCTTGAGCTCAGGCAATCCTCCTGCCTCAGCCTCCTGAGTAGCTGGGACTACAGGCATGCACCACCACGCCTGGCTAACTTTATGATTTTTTGGTGGAGAGGCGGTCTTGCTATGCTGCCCAGGCTGGTCCCGAATGCCTGAGCTCAAACAATCCTCCCGCCTCCGCCTCCTAAAGTGCTGGGATTATGGATGTGAGCCACCACGCCTAGCCTTAAAAAGAGATGTACTTTAACCTAGAACATGGGGACTTCAGCAAGGCGAATGGAGTACGAAGCCGGATTCTGGTCCCTTGGACAGCTCACCGCCAGCCTTTCCTCAGCCCTCTGGGGGGGGGGGATGTCCCCTCATATGCAGTTCTGTCTTGATTGCTATGGCTTCTTTTGCTGCGGCGAAGACGAAACTACATGGGCAGAGTCTGGAGAATGAATCATCAGAGATTTATTTCAACGCGCATTTCACTCATTCATTCACTGACTCGTTCATTCATTCATTCACCAAGCCTACGATTATTTGTTGAATGTCTCCTGCAGGTCAGGCCCTCTGCTGCCTGCCAGGCACGGACGGCCTCCGGCTACAGGGCACGACTGTCGGCACAACCCACACACAGGTGTGCCCCACCCCTCTTGGCGCCAACACCGCCCCAGGACTAGCCGTGGGACCCAGGAGAGGACAAGAGAGACGGTGGCACGTTCATCGTCATATAAGCTCCATGACTGTGCCCATCCGCCTCAGCACGTGAGAGCTTCCGCGGTGATTCGGCCTTGACGGGAGCCACACCCTCTGTGTGCCACTTGGCACCTGCTGGTTGCGAGAGCTTCCCACAGTCCTCTTCTGCTCTGTCCATCTCAGCCGCGTTTCTCTTCCACTCCCCCATCCTCCTGGGGCCCAGCACCGTGGGATACATTCACATGGCCGTAAGACCACCAGGCTCACAACCCACATGCCAGGTTGCCCGTGGGTGGTGGAACGGTCCTGAGCCGTGTCTGCACCGGGGCCTCTGGAGGTCATTTAAACATACCCAGAGTGACTGCAAGCCATGTCAGCGCGGAGCGGAGCGGGACGGCAGACTTGACTGCAGTTAAATAGATTTTACAAAAACATCTGGCCATGTGAACACAGGGTGGGTCTTCCTGGGGCTTTGGAAGGGGTCCTGCAGAGGTAAGTTTTCATCATGATAAACACGGAAAACAAAGAAAGGTCATCTCCAACACACAGATTTTTTTTTTTTAGTTGGAGTCTCATTCTGTCGCCCAGGCAGGAGTGCAGTGGCACTCTTGTGGCCACCGCAGCCTCGACTTGCTGGGCTCAGGTAATCCTTCTGCCTCAGCCTCCCATGTCTCTGGGACTACAGGCGTGTATTATCACACCCAGCTATTTTATTTATTTATTGTAGAGACTAGGTCTCACCATGTTCCCTGTGCTGGTCTCAAACCCCTGGGCTCAGGCCACCCTCTCACCTCGGCCTCCCAAAGTGCTGGAATTACAGGCATGAGCCACCATGCCATGCTCCACTGCCTGGATTCTAAGCCCTAGAGGTTGCCCCAGGACTGTGTTCAAAAAGCGTAAACACAACCTTAAGCCGGGCTCCTCCATCAGCGCTATTAAAAGTCGCCGGGGCGCCGAATCCTCTCCCATTTTTAGATCTGACCAGATTCCGGCCCATTTTCCCCATGTTGGGAGTTTTCTCTGCCAGCCCCCTTCACACCGACCGCTCTGTCTTCCGGAATCTCTGTCCTCCGTCGTCCTGGCAGCCTTCCACCGTCTCTCTTCCACGCTTTGCTTTCTTGGGCCTCGTTCCTCTGCCTCTTCCTCCCCTCCTCTCCCTCCCTCTCTCTCCCTTCCACCATCTGCTCCTCTCCGTCTCTCTCTCCCCTCGCCTTTGTCGCTGCCACTCTCTCCCGTGACGCCTGCCTCGGTGTCCTGTCTCTGCGGCCCTGTCCGCTCTCCCACTTCGCTCCAAACACGACTCAGCTCCTGCCCCATCCTGATATTTTGTTCCCCAGCTGGGTGTTAGCTGTTTAAGAACGTGTTTGCTCTTACTGCCTTACTGCGAGCTGCTTTTCCTTCCTGTGGCAGAAGCGCTCCAGAGCCTGTCCCTCAGGCAGCAATGCAGGGAGCCACCGAGCTGTCCAGGCCTCCTGCTTTGTTTTCCCAGGCCCTGCCCTCCGGGAAGGTTCCTGGTACGTCCTGTGTCTCAGACACCGTGGAGAAGCCAAGGAGAAAAACACATGTCAACTGGTTGGGGCCCCTCTGCACTCTCGGCTTTTTCTTTAGCTCCATTTGTTTTTGTCTTTTGTCTTTTTTTTTTTTTTTCTGAGTCAGGGTCTCACTCTGTCACCCAGGCTGGAGTGCAGTGACATGATCACCACAGCCTCGACAACTTCCCGGGCTCAGGCGATCCTTCCGCCTCATCCTCCGGAGTAGCCGGGACTACAGGTGCATGCCACCATGCCTGGCTCATTTATTTATTTATTTATTTTTTTTGTAGAGACGAGGTCTTCCTGTTGACTAACCTCATCTCAAACTCCTGGCCTCAAGCAGTCCTCCTGCCTCAGCCTCCCAAGATGACGGGCCTGAGCCACCGTAGCCAGCCTTTATCTGACTTTCTGCAGAAACCAATACCTGGTGTGTGTACCACTCAGCGGCTGAGCTGTGCCTTGACACCCTCAGTGAGCTTTGAAAAGCAAAGTCAAGTCTTTGTCCTCAAGTAACTCATTTTCCGGGCCCGGGGCCACAAAACCACCATGCTACACAAGCAGGAGACCCGCAAGCAATGAAACACAGTGTTCACTGCAAACGCACCAGGTCAGAGAAGGGAGAGCCCGGGACAAGCCTGAAGAATCAGAGATGGCTTTTTGGGAGAGGAGGCTGGACTGCCCCGGGGGCAGAGGGCTTGAGGAACCTGAGGGGGGGATGGAAGTCCTCTTACGAGGAACAACACGACACAGCCAGAACCTAGGGGACTCGTCAGGGGTCCAAGGAAAACTCCTGACCAGGACAGTAGGGGTGGGCGTGGAGAGATGGGGCGTCCAGGGCTCGCACCCAGCAAGACAGAGCAGCTGGCAAGGCAGCGGGGCCCGTCCTCGTCAGCTCAGCTTCCGTGTGAAACACCACAGACTGGGCGCCTTAGCCAGCAGACAATTCTGGAGCCTGCAAAGGCTCCGTATTCCCAGCGACTCTGGAGGAGGAGGCACAAGGATCGCCTGAGTCCCGAGGTCGAGGCTGCCGTGAGCTACGATCCTGCCACTGCATTCCAGCCTGGGCAGCAAAGTGAGATCCTGACTCCAAAAAAAAAAAAAGAAAGAAAGAAAAAGTCAGACAAAAACAGATGGAGTGCCCACGGGTTCGTGACCCACCCAGGCAACTTGGCAAGACCTCATCTCTACAATAAATAAATAAATAAAAATAGCCAGGCGCGGTAGCGCACACCTGTAGTCCCGGCTACTTGGGAGGCTGAGGCAGAGGGATCGCCTGAGCCCTGCAGGTTGAGGCTGATAGCCATGATGTGCCACTGCATGCCAGCCTGGGCGACAGAACAAAGACCCCAACTTAAAAAATAATTAATTTAATCTAATTTTACTTAACAATAATAGAAGATCCCAGCTTCCACTTCGAACTTCCCTCTCTTTCTCTTGGCTCTCTTGCTCTAGGGGAAGCCGCTGCCATCTTGAAGAGCCCCTCAGGTGTGAGAAGTGGACCCCGGCCCTCGGGGGACACCAGCCCCATGGAACAGCTCGACCACAGCAGCACAACAGACCCCAAGCTCGATCCCCCCAGCGAAGCCTCTCCCAGATTCCTGGACCTCCGAGGCCATCATGTCAGACACGGCGACAGTCCCTGCCAGAGGCAGGCTAGACACGAGCCAGCACCGGCACCGTCCAGTCGACATTCCAAGACCTGCGCTTGCCATCCCAAGACAGGGATGATGCGTTTTATGTGGAGGGTGGGGGAGGTTCTGCCATCTCCCCATTCCTCCAGCAAAACCCGCTTTCTCTGACCTGGTCTTGACAGGAGTTAGGCAGAAAGAGTGTCTTGGGTCTCAGGGCCACCGTCAGAGTCGTGATGTCAAAGACCGGGGCTGCACAGACAGACACACATGTGGTTGCTCCTGTCACCCCAGCACCTTGAGGGAGGGACCCCATCGCTTGAGCCTCTGCACAGCTCACTGCCTAGGTGTCCTAGGATATTCGACAAATGAACTTGACGCAAACAGAATTTGGTTTTGAGTTGGAGGCTCACTCTGTTGCCTAGGCTGGAGTGTGATGGCACGCTCGAGGATCACCGCAGCCTCAACCTTCTGGACTCAAGCAGTCCTCCAACCCTCCAACCTCGGCCTCCCAAGGTGCTGAGCTTATAGGCGTGAGCCCCCATGCTCCACCTGATTTGAACAGAATTGATGCCACCGATTGCAGAGTTTGGAGGTCCATGAAAGAGAGACCTTCCTAGGGTGAAAATCAAGGTCTTTCTTGAGCGTAGTTTAGCTCAAGGGTCAAGAACCTGAAAGCATGCCCATAGGATTCATCTCCCCTTCAGCTTTGAAGAGCATTTAAGTTCCCACCACATGTCACGAGGTGGGACAGGAGTGTGGCCACCGCCCTGCACAACTCCAAGGCCACCGTCACATCGTGTCCCACGTAAATGCTCTGCCTGGACATGTACAAGGCCGTGGTCCCCACACAGAAGATGGGAGATGACACACAAGTAAGTGGGACTGCTGCCTAATGGGTAGAGAGCTCCTGTTTGAGACGTGGGAAAGTTCTGGAAATGGATAGTGGAGATGGTTACACGACGTGGAGACTCCAATATCCACCTGCCCCTGAGTTGGACACACACAATGGTTAAAATGAAAAATGTCAAGCGATGTAGTGTCCTTGATAAAAGTAAATAAACAAATGAGTAAAGTCCTTGAACCCAAGAAGCTCACACATCAGGGTGATAAAGGGCGTGCAAGGGAGACCCCCCCCCCAAAACTGGAATTATATGTTGAAGGGCAGGCCCCTTGAAGTTCAGGTTTTCCTGCTAGGTGAGTGTTCTAGGAACCGATGACATCGGTATACCAGCTATTGTTGTTGTGAGAGGTTGCATTCAGCTTCAGTGAGTCTTTTGTGTTTTTTTTTTTTTGCTGGATATTCTTTCACCACGTTTGCCCATTCCCATGATGGGTGATTTACGAGCCCTCTTGCCCGCACTCTGCTGAATGTTCCGTCGTTTTTGACCAAAAACATCATGACCTCCGTGTTCCACCCTCCCTATTCACCCAATCTCTTCCCAGGCGACTTTTTTTACGTTGTCCTGATGGAAAAAAAATCTTCAAAGGGAAACATTTTGTCTGTGGAAGAGGTGAGCCAAAAAACTGGCAGAGGCATTAAAAGGCATCGAAACAGATGAGTTCTGAACAGTGGAAAAAGCATCTGGATAGTGTATTGCAACAAATGGAGACCACTTTGAAGCTGACTGACGTTTAAGCATGTAAGAATAAACACACCTTTCAATAAATTCTGGTTTTCTGGCTACCCCTTCACATAATAAAATAAATGCAAAGTATAATGATGCATCAACCATCCTAAGATTGCAAGAAAGGAGTGACTAGCTGGTGTAGGCTGCCTGTTTGTCAACAAATGCCTCCTGTTAGATGAATAGGGAACTTTGAGGGTGGCATTCCAGTGAGGCTTGATGCATGGCTCACAGTTCATTGCCTGGGTAGATACTGGGATCTTCTGCAGCATCCTTTGAAAAACTTGGACTAGGCCTCTCCTGGTCAAGAAGACACCATTCACATTAGAGAGGGTGAATCTAGAGCATACCACCCAAGTGGAAAGAAAGGGCCCTTCCTGGCCAGGTACAGTGGCTCATACCTGTAATTCCAGCACTCTGGGAGGCTGAAGTGAGAAGATTGCTTGAGCCTAAGAGTTCGAGACAAGCCTGGGCAACGTAGCAAGACCTCATCTCTCCAAAACATTTAAAAGTTAGCTGGGTGTGGTGGCGTGTGCTTGTAGTCCCAGCTACTCGGGAAGCTGAGGCAGAAGGATCGCCTGTGCCCAGGAGGTTGAGGCTGTGGTGAACCATGATTATGCCACTGTGCTCTAGCCTCAGCAACAGAGTGAGAACCAGACTAAAAGGAAAAAAAACAACAAAAGAAAGGGCACTTCCTGGATCCAGGAGCCTGGCTGCTAGCCAAGGATGGGCGGAAGACCCAGGGCAAGGCTGGAGGTGACCGTGAAGGAGTGAGCTGTCTGGCCGCCATTCCCCTGAAAGCCAGCTCAGCAGTGGATTTCGAGTCACGAGCCAGCAAGGACCAGGACTTCAAAATGAAGGAACACAGTGGAAACTCAGTCACCAGCCAACTCTCGTCCCTCCCTGACACACCCTGCAGGTCCCACTTCCTTCCTGCTTGGGAAATTGGGGCTGTAAAGGTGACTAACCAATAGCCTGGTTCTTAGGTATCTGGGTGCAGTCACCTGCTCTGGGGAACAGTCACAGGCCCCAAAGGGAGTGAAGGAGTGTCAGCAAAGGCGACGTTCGGGAATGCTTCGTCTCCTTTCAAGAGAAGATTTTAACCGCGTATCCTTGTTCTCCTAACCAGAAAGGAAATTACAGGGTACAATAAGGTCTCTTATACTAGTGGAACAATATGACAGAACATTTGAAATTGGAGCCTGGCTCAAAACCCAAATGTGTTACATCCTGGCGATACTCCCAGGCTTCCAAAAGGGCAGTGGTTGATGAAGATGTCCGTGAACGGGCACCGCAGACTTCAGGCTTCTATTTGGTTCTCCGTGAAAGAATCGCAGAAGCCTAAAAGCACATAGTCAGAAAGGACCCAAAAGATTTAAAAGTCCAGCCTTCTCCCTGTAAAGAAAACGCCACCATGCTATGTGCACACCTAAGATCAGAAACAAGGCCAGGATATTCCCACACATCACTCTCATTCTACACAGCACAGGAAGCTCTAGGCAGGGCAGTAGACCAAGGAAAGGAAAGGGAAGACATACAGAGCAAAAGGAGGAAATAAAACTGTCCCTCACTGTGGATGACACAATTGTCTACTTAGAAAATCCCACGGGGCCAGGCGTGGTGGCTCAACATCATCCCAGCACTTTGGGAAGTGGAGTCAAGAGGATTGCCTGAGCTCAGGCGTTCGAGACCAGCCTGGGCAACTTGGCGCGACCTCATCTCTACAATAAATCTCAAAAACTAGCTGGGCGTGGTGGCATGCATCTGTAGTTCCAGCTACTTGGAAGGCTGAGGCGGAAGAATCATCAGAGCCCAGCAGGTTGAGGCCACAACTCCAACTCAAAAGAAAAGAAAGAAAATCCCATGGAATTAAAAAAAAATACTTAAGAACCAATAAGTAAGTTCATCAGGGCCTCAGAACACAAGATTAACATACAAAAATCAATTTTATTCCCATCAGTGAACACATGGACACTGAAATGAAAATAAAGTAAAATGCTATTTATAATCACTCAAAAATACTTAGGTGTAATACTAACAAAATACACACAAGACTTGCATACAAAAAGCTAGAAAAAGCTGATAAAATAAATTGTAAGCAATCTAAATAAATGGAAAGACATACCATGTTCATGAATTGAGGACAGCATACTAAAGATGTCAGTTCTCTCCAAACTGACCAACAGGTTAATAAAAGCAGTCTCTATCAAAATCCCAGCAAGAATTTTGTAAATACAGACAAGATTATTCCAAAAAGTTTACATGGAAAGGCAGAAAAATGCAATAGCTAAAACACTTTTTTGAAAAAGAAAAATAAAGTGGGAGGAATCAGTGCACCCAACTTGAAGGCTTATTATAAAGCTACACTAATCAAGAAAGTGTGGCTTCGGTAAAAAAGCAGACACATAGATCAACAGGGCAGAAATAAGCCCATGCAAATATGTCTGACTATTACTTGACAAAGATACAAAAGCCATTCAATGGAGCAAGGACAGACTTTTCAGCAAATGTTGCTGGAGCACTTGGGCATTCACAGGCAAAAAAGCAAAAAGCAAATCTCCACCTAATGTCACAACTTTTCAAAAATTAACTTAAAGTGGATCACAGACTTAAAAGCAATACAGAACACTATTAAAATCTCAGTTGGGGGAAAACCATAAGAGAAAATCTTTAGAATCTGGGGCTAAGCAAAAAATTCTTCGATTTGACACCAAAAACATGATCAATAAAAGGAAAAACTGATAAATTGGACTTCATCAAAATTAAAAATGTGTGCTTCATGGAAGATCCTGGTAGGAGCATGAAAAGACAACCTATAGACTGGAGAAAATATGTGCAAACCCAATATTTGATGAAAGACTAGTATCTAGAATGTATAAGAACTCTTAAAACTCAGCAGTAAAAAAAAGATCCAATTAGAAAATGAGCAAACTCTGTAAAGAGATGAGAGGATATTCATAAGCACATGAAAAGATATGACCATTATTCACTAGAGAAATTCCAGTTAAAGCCACAATGAGCTGTCACTCTACCTCCAGAATGACTAAAATTTTAAAAAGCAACCTTCCCAATGCTGGAGTGAATGCAGAGAAGCTGGATCACCCATGCACAGCTGTTGGAGATGTGCAATGGTACAGTCACTCTGGAAAACAGTTTTCCAGTTTCCTTTTTAAAAATTAAACACACAATTACCATACAGCCCAGCAATTAATTATACCAATAGGCGTTTATTGCAGAGAAATAAAAATTTCTATTCATTTCAAATTTTCAAAAACCTATATGCAAAAGTTATAGTAGCTTGATTTGTAATAGTCAACACCTGGAAGCAACCCAGTTGTGCTTCAGTGGAAGAAAGGTTAAACACGTTGTGGTACGTCCATACTGTGGAATGCTACTCAGCATTGAAAAGAAATGAACTGTGCATCAGCAAGCAACCTGGATGGATGTCCAGAGAATGATGTGAAGTGAAAAAAGCCAGTCCCCAAAAGTTGCATGCCACGCGACTCCATTTATAACTATCTTGAAATAATAAAATTATAGAGATGGAGAACAGACTCGTCATTGCCCAGGGTAAAGGTGAGAGTGGGGTGGGAAAGAAGTGGGTATTGCTACTTTTTTTTTTTTTGAGTTGGATTCTCACTCTGTCACCCAGACTGGAGTGCAGTGGCCGCTCCCGGCCACCACAGCCTCGACTTGCTGGGCTCCGGCGATCCTTCCACCTCAGCCTTCCAAGTAGCCGGAATTACAGGCGTGTGCTACCAGGCCCAGCTGATTTTTTGATTTATTGTAGAGATGAGGTCTCACCAAGTTGCCCAGGCGGGTCTCGAACCCGCGGGCTCAGGCAATCCACTCACCTCAGCCTCCCAAGGCGAGGGATTACAGGCTGAGCCACCAAGCCTGGCTGGGTATTGCTATTAAAAGACACCATCAACGTTCACTCTGTCACCCCGGCTGGAGTGCCATGGTGCAGTCCTGGCTCAACGCAGCCTCAACTTCCTGGGCTCAGGCAATCCTTCGACCCCAACCTCCTGAGTAGCGGAGACTGCAGGCATACACCACCACACCCAGCTAATTTTTGCATTTTTTGTAGAGACCAACTCTCACCATGTTGCCCAGGCTGGTCTCAAATTCTTGGGCTCAAACAATTCTCCTGTCTCAGCCTCCCCAAGTGCTGGGATTACAGGTATGAGCCACTGCACCAGGCCTCAAGGTCTATATTCTGGTCGTAATCTTGTACAGTGTTTTTTAAAATGCCATATTGGGGGAAATTGGTGAGGACACACAGAATCTCTGAATTCTTTCTTAAAATTGCATGTAAATCTACCGTTATCTCAAAGCAAATATTTATCTTTTAAAAAATGTATCTTTTAAAAATTAAAAATAAAATTGAGATCACACTGAACAAACATTTGTATTGATAACAATTTTTAAATAATATATCATGAGAATTTTCTCATTGTCTAAAATATTCTCATATATTATAATGCTAGACTGCCTTATATTTTGACTAAGAATGTACCATACTTATCCAGTTACTCTTTTTTCTTAGGTATTTGGGTTGTTTCAAATACTTTGTTATTATTATTTTAAAAATGCTGAGGAGAAAGTCCTGATGGTTTCGCATTTTTAAAATATTTATTGAGACATAAATCACATACCACACAATGTTCACATTTACAGTGTACAGTCAACATTGTTTAGTACATTCACAGTGTTGTGCAACCATCACCACAACCTAATTTTAAAATACTTTTGTTCCAAAATAAATGTCACACTAATTAGCAGTCAGTCTCCATGCCCTAAGCAACCTCTTCCACCCCAGCCCTAAGCAACCCTGGTCTGCTTTTTGTCTCTATACATTTGCCTATTCTGGACATCTCTTATAAACGGAATCACACAGTACTTGGCCTTTTGCGACGGGTTTCTTTCACTTAGCACAGTGTTTCCAAGGGTCATCCAGGTTGTAGCATGGGTCAGAACTATATTCCTTTTTTTAGACAGGTAATATTCCCTTGTATGGATAGACTCCATTTTTTCCCCTCCAGTCACCAGTAGACGACCACTGTATTGTTTTCACCTTTTGGTTATCATCAACATGCTGCCATAAATATCCACGTGCAATTTTCCTGTGTGGACGGACCTTTTCAGTGACTTGGGTACACATCTAGGAGCGGAATTGCTGGGTCAAGTCCTAACTCCATGCTTCACTTTTTAACCTGGTGCATATGTCTGATTACTTATTTAAGATAGTCTCTTAGAAGTGAAATTCACTGGTCAAAGCATATAGGCATCTTTAGGGTGTTTTACGCATTTTGCCAAATTGCATTCCTGAAAACGGTACTGGTGTCAGCTCCCACTGCCGTGCAGGAGGGTGCTTCCACAGGGTGAGTGTGGGCT
This sequence comes from Carlito syrichta, assembly GCF_000164805.1. Classification (NCBI taxonomy): domain Eukaryota; kingdom Metazoa; phylum Chordata; class Mammalia; order Primates; family Tarsiidae; genus Carlito; species Carlito syrichta. Next base: position 16,259 of record NW_007067492.1, read on the forward strand.
TTAGAGGGTCTTCAGTGGTCTGACCCACAGTCACCTGATCTCCGTTTGCACCTGGGGGCTCACAAGGCCGCCCCCTCCTTTTCTAGACAAGACTTCGTAGAAGGAGCCTGGAGACCTTGATTTTCTCCCAGTGACATGCTGGCCCAGCAACCTTGAGCCAGTTATTTCCTCCTTTGCAAAAGGAAGATAATGTCCTCTTGCCGACATCAAAGTTCCCAAGGACCCGTGTAGCAATGTGGTGTAGAAATGGTTTGGTAATGCAGACACACCCAGACAGGAATAACTCTTGTCCTGGGATCATTCTGTGAGGTGCATTGTTCAACTGCTTTGTCTACTGAGTGTCACAATTTTGGGCAGGACCTGGTAGCTGGGGGTCAGTGGTGGGTTCAGATATACCTACTTTCACAGCACTTGAGGACAAACAAACAGCTCTGTTTTTCTAATATGAACTTGCTTGCATTGCACGATTTTGATGTATTATTAAGATAAACAACCACACACACGTAAACACACACACAACCACCAGTAGCCGAGTTAGGGTGGACAAAGAGGACCCCTTCCGATCGAATCCGTACTCCAATAATCAAGTTTTTGTTGTTGCTGGTGAAAGTTCTTCCTTCCATTGAAATGAAATGGGCTCCTCCACCCCAAAATTCTCACCGGTGGTCTTTCCTCTGCCCTCAGTCCTGTGGTCACAGCCCATGACAGGTTCTGCTTGTCTGAGTCAGGGTCTCGCTCTGCTACCCAGGCTGGAGTGCAGTGGCACAACTACACCCTCGACTTTCTGGGCTCAGGCGATCCTCCTGCCTCAGCCTCGTGAGTAGCTGGGACTACAGGCACGCGCCACCACACCCAGCTAACTTTTTAAAAAATTTTTTTGTAGAGAGGTCTTGCTGTGTTGCCCAGGGTGGTCTTGAACTCCTGGCTCAAGCAGTCCTCCTGCCTCAGTCTCCCAAAGTGCTGGGATTACAGGCATGAGCCACTGTACCAGGACTCACGACAGGTGTTTTTCTAAGACTCGTCCCGCCAGCCCAGGAATATCCTCTGAGGTCAGGGGAACAGTGGGTCTGCCTGGCCAGCCGATGGCCCACATGCTGAGCCCAAGGGGACCTGCATCTGACCCTGGCCAGCATGGCGGCGTCTGGACCACGGAGCGCTCGTCCAATGGTTCACGGAAGGCCCTGGCTACCTTCGGGATGGGAAAAAGGCAGAAGAGGCCACCATGACGAGAAACAGCCCAGTGGCCTGGAGTCAGGGTCGTGGCTTGCTGGGTGCTGGTGAGCGTCTGGCCTGGGGCCTAGAGGAGCGATCCCCCCGGAGGGTCCCTGAGGAGCGGTGCGTGTCCCTGGAGAGGCCTGATTCCACTCAGCTTCCCCTGACTCGACCCAGCAGGCTGGTTTAGAGATGAATTGGCGACCAGCTTTTAGGTCTCAGCGCCCTCTTTAATCCTCACTGCCATCTCCAGCTAGCCCTGACGCCCATTCGACAGACGAGGAGACAGAGGCTCGGCGAGGGTCAGAACTTGCCCGGGAAGCAGTGAAGCCGCCCCCGAAACCAGGCCTCCCCGACTCCAACGCCCACCATACCCTCATTTCATGACGACATGGGGTGCGGCTGACCCCGCCCCCAGGGCTGCCCCCTGTGGATGGAGGCTCCCTGGGGCCAGGTTTCACACCCTGTGGGTGGGGGCTTGGCAAGCAGGCGTGGGAAGGTCTCTGTCCCAACGAGGCCGCCTGGACCGCCTGCTCCCCCCGCTGTGTGTGTGATGGGTTTTCCCTTCCAACTCCGCTTCAAGAGCTGTTTGGCCAAGGAGGGCCCTGGCCTCTCCCTGGCGTCTGTTTTTGTTGACAGGAAGCACGAGTCATGAGTCACCCTAAGCCAGGATCCGAGGGGGCGGGTGTGCTCTGCAGGCCTGGGGGCGGCCGGGGTCAGCCCAGCAGGGGGTTGTCAGGAGCAGGGTGTGCCAGGGACTACCCTCCTGGTGTGAGACAGAAAGGACGGTCCCCAGAGACGAGCCTCGGGTCAGACCACACGCTGGACGGGAGTCAAGGACGAGGGCTGATGAAAAGCCGCCAGGGCTCAGTGTCAGGAGCCCAGGACGCCGCCCGACAGGCCGTGTGGCCACTGGATGCACGGCCGGACCCTCGTGGCACAAGACAGAAAGGACAGTCCTCAGGGAGGAGCCTCGGGTCAGACCACAAGTGGGACCGGAGTCCGGAGCGCCGGCCGGCCAAAGGTGCCAGTGGGCGGACCCACGTGAGAGACCTTGTAGCCACAAGAGGCCGGAGGAGTCCGGGTCATCCTGCAGCCTGGGCGTCCCTGGAGGACACGCCGGAGCCCGTCCAGCCAGCAGGAAGACCCAGCAGAGGCAGCCTCGTCACCACACAGCCGCGGGCGTCCCCCTCGGTTGTTCAAGTCATGCCCGGGCATGGGAAGGCCCCGGGGCCGGGTCTTGGTTCTCTGCGGCGTCTCCCGGGTGACCTTCTATTTCCCGCCATCCCAAGGACAGAGCTGAAGGCACCGGGAGGCGGAAGACGGAGTCTCTGCTCTCCAGAAACATGTTCACCACATGGAAATCCCAAGACAGACACGCGAAGCGGACAACGATGCAACCCTCTCAGCTGTGAGACCGTGTGGTGGCAGCAAAGAGTTCTGGGGACTCAGAAACGGGAGGAAACCTCAGCACCTCGAGGCCCAGATCAGAGTGGTCAAGGAGGGCTTCCTGGAGGAGGGGAGACCTGAGCGAGTCTTTGAATGATGGCTTCAGAAGAGGGGAGAGGAAATTCGAGGTGGAAGGAGCAGCGCGGACATGGACAGTACTGAGTCCACGGTGGCTCCAGGCATACGTGGGGTCTTGGTTCCACCATCCTCCAGTCAAACCCTGGGGCCCTGGGCCATTCCCAAATGCAACATGGGTATAACACTCTACTCCTTTATTTTAAAAGTCTTTTTTGTAAAAATAGAGACAGGGTCTTGCTCTGTTGCCCAGACTGGTCTTGAACTCCTGGGCTCAAGCGATCCTCCCGCCTCGGCCTCCCAAGGTGCTGGAATTACAGACATGAGCCACCACGCCCAGCCATAATCCAGTTCTTGGGTGCAGTCTACATGCCAGGCACTTGGCACAAATTTACTTATTTGTTTTTCACAACAAACCTATGGGGACTCTGATTGTATCCGTTTTACCTGTAGGGACACTGAGGCTTACAAGAACGTGCGGGGAGCGGCAAAGATCGGATTCCGGCCTGGGTCTGCTGACCGCAGAGCGGGCATCCTTCCACAGGGCTCGTGGCTCCCACGCAGGAGGGGGCTGGCTGATCCCCCGTGCCAACTAGCGCCCGGGGGTAGACGTCTCCACCCCGGGACCAACCTCCCCACCCCCTGAGCCCTTCCTGATCCCACTGCACCCACGCAGGGACACGTGAGGCTCAGGGGTGCAGAGAGGAGCAGAGCAGCCCCTGCTTCCGGCAGGGCTCACGTCCAGGGCCTCTGCAGCCGGGGTCTCCAGGTCAGCTGTCAAGAAACGGGCATAAGCCTGACAGGAGAGAACTGCTGGCCTCCCCTCTAAGGATCTTCTTTTTCTCTCTAAGCTAACTGTGTGCTTGCTTGAGAGCTCTAGAGGCTGTACCCGAGACTGACCTCAGGATCCCAGAGCACAGAGACCCTGAGGGCGACTGACTGGGCGCTGACCAGCTCAGCAGGGGGCCAGTGGCTCAAGACGGCCATCGAAGCAAAACCTGTGCCCCTGCCGCTCCCAGGCCCTCCTCGTCCCGTTCTTTTTTTTTTTTTTTTT
>NW_007067492.1:20497-22980 GCF_000164805.1 Carlito syrichta
TGTCCCTTGCGTCCCAGACCCTGTCACCGCCCTCCGTGGACGGGCTTCGGCGAGCTCCAGCCCCGCCGACCTCCTACCCCGGGTGGCTTCTGTGGTCCACACAGCCAACGCCGGACCTGGGACAGGTTCTGGAAGGGCAGAAGCTCGAGTCGTCACATTCCCGCGGGCGTGGCCGCTTCACCTGGAGAGCAGAGGCCACGGATGTGGTCAGAACAGCAGGGACCATGGGACCCGGCGGCCGGAGTGGCAGACTGGGGCGACACTGTCACCTGTCCGAGCCCCGCCTCCCAGGGCAGAGAGGAGGCTGAGGGCATTCAGTTCCCGGGTTCTGGGGCCGCCGTTGTTTCCGTATCTGAAAATCTCTGAGCTCACAGTGCATCTTACAATTGAGAGTGTCCTTTTTTTTCCTTTTTTTTGCGTTAGGGTCTCACTCAGTTGCCCAGGCCGGAGTGCAGTGGCGCAATCATGGCTCACCACAGCCTCAACATCCTGGGCTCAGGCATTCCTTCTGCCTCAGCTCCCTGAGTATCTGGGATTACAGATGTGCGCCACCACGCCCAGCTGATTTTTTGGTTTTTTTCTCTGTAGAGCCAAGGTCTCACCGTATTTCCCAGGCAGGTCTCGAACTTCTGCACTCAAGCAGTCCTCCCGCCTTGGCCTCCCAAAGCACTGGGATTGCAGGCGTGAGCCAGCCACCGTTGAGAGTATCTTTAAATGAGTGCTTGCCCGGGTGTAGGGGTGGGAGAGGGTAGGGGGGAGGACTGCAAAAGGACACAAGGACACCTCTGAGCTCACTGCTTGTGGTGACGGTTTCACGTGTCGTCACATGTCAGGCTTGCCCACTTTCAACATAGGCAGCATGTTGTGTGATGATTATACTTCAACCAAGCTGTTTAAAAAAATATTCTGGCTCCGTACAGTGGCTCACATCTGTAATCCCAGGGCTTTGGGAGGCCAAGGCAGGAGGATCGTTTGAGGCCAGGAGTTTGCGACCAGCCTGGGCAACATAGCAAGACCCCGTCTCCACAAAAAGTACAATAACACAATAGATAAAAAATGTAAAAACTCTGAGTCAGGCTCTCCTACTCCGAAAGAAAAAGCTCCCATCGGTAGCCTAGTTCCTCGGTGCCACACGAAGTCACAGCGTGTGTCTCCACAGAGCACCCCGCGTGGGGACAGGCCCTTGGTCGGTGAGATCTGAGATCCTGGTTCCATTCCAGAACCAGCCCACCCGAGGAAAGCCCAGGGCTGTACCCGCGTCTCAGCACCAGCAACGCCCCGGCCATCTTTCCCCATGGCCCGGCCCGCCACTGCACCCTCTGTCCTCGTGGGCAGGTGTGGGCCGGGCGCCGCTCTGCCTGTTTTGAACAGGTCAGGAAACAGAGCCAGAGGAGAAAATCTCAGACTCTCGTGATGTCACCTGCTGAGTCAAGGCAGAAACGGCTGACACTTCCCTCTGTAGCTGCCTGGGAGAGGCCTGGGCCTGGCTGGCTAGTCCCCCCATCGAGCCCCCAGAAATGCCCGCCGGAAGCCCACGTGGCCACAGCTGACCCGCCCCACCCCCTAAGAGCACACAGGCCTTCCCCTGCAGCCAGCGTGTCCGGGAGTGGGAGACTCACTTGCTGGTTTCTTTCAGCCCAGCTGGGCTCAGTTATTGTGGACTATGGGCAAGCATAATTTAGTACTGGGCTAACCCTGGGAGTGGGCTGCCATGTTCAGTCTCTCAGGTGGCACACTGCACAACCTCAGGGACCGCCAGCCACACAGTAACCTGCCTGGAAGAATGTGTGATTTCATGAGGACAAACACATCTTGATACAGATCTCTCCGTATCATAGACGAGAGGGTTAGAATCAAGTGGGCCTGTCCGCAGTCAGAGCCAAGGACCGTGGTGTATGGCTGGGTATAGGGACCAGGCCCAGCTCAGACAGCAACTCGCAGTTTAACCTCTGGCAAGAGGCTGGGTCACGTTGCTCCCGACAACATCAAGCCTGTGAAAGTCCTATGGAAACTAGACAACATAAGTATTATGGGTCATTGTTTTAAAACTGAAAGCCTGGCTGGGGTAAACGGCTTCCGAGTCCCTTCTGGCCAGGCCGTGTGCAATTCTCTGATATGAAAGACAGGACTGTGGCCGGGCGGGGACTCAGGGATCAGGGGGAGGTGGAAGAGCCAGGAGGGCACCTGGCCCAGACACTCTGAGAACACAGAAGCAAGTCCACACCCTTGGCCCACGGCCCCCCTCGGGCCAGGACAAAAGGCCTCTTGGTGGGCGTCACGGGGCCTGACTTCCTCGGCAAACCTCCCTGCCTCCTCTTCTGGAGAGAAAGGCCAAGCCTCTCCATCCAGGTTGTGGAGGTGGCTTTGGAGGGCTTGCAGCCTTGGCGGAAGCGAAAGGGGACCCGGCTGGCGACGCCCTGGTCCTGGAGCTTTCTGGAAGGCTTTCCGGGGCCCTGTGTGTGCACAGATGGGGGAGGGAAGCC
>NW_007067492.1:23097-25918 GCF_000164805.1 Carlito syrichta
TGGCCCTTCCCCCCCAGAGCCCTGGATCGCCAGGCAGGTGGTTGAACAGCCGCGCCCGAAACCGTCAGCCAGTCCCTGGAGACAGAGCATCGTGTCCGGCGTCCAGGGCAAGGAGCGAGTTCAAACTCCAGCTTCAGCACCTGCCAACCCACAACCCGCTCCTGCTCGCGCCCCGCACTGCGGGGGCCCTGTGGGGGCAAGAGGGAGCGCAGCTGATGCACGCACACATTCAAGGACATGCGTGCACAGGCAGACGCTCACATGCACACGCGTCCCCGGTGGCCTGGAACGCCCGGCCACTCGAGGGACCCCCAGAGGCGCGGACTCTGAGGGTGGGGCGGCTCGTGGGGGTGAGGTCGCTCGGGGCCACTTCCTGCCGGCGGAGACCCCAGAAGGAAGGACGGGAGGGTGGCTTCGAAGGCCACACGGAGGCCGAGGCCGGCAGCTTCCCTCCCAAGGAGGACGGGCAGAAAGGGGGTGGCCGCTGTGCACCCTGTCCTGGGGCCACCGGTCCCACAGGCCACACACGCTCACACACATGCTCACACAGCCTCACACACTCACACTCTCACATACACACTCACACACACTCACACACATTCACACACGCATATATCTCACATACACACAAGGTCACACACATCTGCTCTACACACATTCATACACACACATGCACATATTCTCACATACACACATGCTCACACACACATGCACACATGCACATGCTCACACACACAGTCTCACACACACACATACACACATGCACACATATTCTCGCATACACACACTCACACACGCTCACATTCACACATGCACACCCACATTCACACAGCTTCTCTCACACACTCATATGTACACTCACGCACACACAGCACACACTCATACATACGCATTCACACATATACGTGCAGCACACAAAACACACATACACACTCAAACACATACACCCAACACATGGATTTGCATATACTCACACTCATGCACATGCACATGCACACGCACACGCACAGCTCTGCCCGGCCGCCTCCAGCACCGCAGTGTGAGCAGCCCCGAGACTGAGACCCCACTCCCCCGTGCCCAGCGCATGCACAGCCCACCGTGCTGGCCCTCCCGCGGCGACAGGGACACGTCCACTTCGCCGTCCACCACCACCAAGAAGGGGCAGCCCGCTCGAGGCACACGTCAGAGCGACGGAACGTGACTTCCCCGAGTTTCAGGTCGGACGGGGCCGGACCCAGCCAGGGACGCTCATGCGTCGGGCAGCCCCGGACACAGGGCACCCAAGAGGCGACCCGGTAGGGGGCCATTCCCCTGTGGGAGGCGCTGAGGCTGCGTGGGGCTGTCAGGCCTGGGCGGCTCGCCCCGATTCCTCATCCGGGCCAGACCCCTGCCACTCCTCTCTCAGTCCCCGCAGGACCCTGGTAGTCAGGGTGGAGAGACAGTCCAGGGTCACAGCAGAAGGGAGACAGGACGCTGTGCTAGGGGCCCAGGGACTTGGATCTCAGCCGTGCGCATCACTGCCGAGTCCATAAATGCTGGCGGGGGCCTCTGTGCGAGGACCCTGGCAAAGGACGGGGGCGGCGGACACGGGCGCGCGCACCTGCCAGGTCGCCCCAGACTCTCAGCCCGAAGGATTCAACACCGCCCCGGCTCCCTGAGGTACACGCCCCCAATCACCTCGGCCTCTTGTCCGGCGAGCCTGGGCCCTCCCTGACCGCTGACCGTAGCCTCCTGCCTTCACAGGACACTCCAAATCTCTCTCTATCTCTCTCTCTCTCTCTCTCTCTCCTTCCTAGAGACAGGGTGTCACTCCGTTGCCCAGGCTGGAGTGCGGTGGTACAATCATAGCTCACTGCAGCCTCGAAATTCTGGACTCAAGCCATCCTCCTGCCTCAGCCTCCCCAGTAGCCGGGACCATCACACTTGGCTAATAATTTTTAAAGTTTTTTTTTTTTTGGTAGAGATAGGGATCTCACGATGCTGCCCAGGCTAATCTCAAACTCCTGGCCTCAAGAGATCCTCCAGCCTAGGCCTCTCAACGCTCCGGGACTACGGAAGTGAGCTGCCAAACCCAGCCCCGAAATATCTTTCCTCTCTCCTCCCCACGCCCCACCCCAGGACCGGAGAGGAGAATTACAAAGAGGGCACAGCCCACACCAGTCCCAGCATCCAAGAGATTCCTGCACAACCTTGGGAAGGTGTGAAATTACTGACTCTGTGGGGAGAAGATGAGAAAGAGAGCTGGGCAGCACCACGTGCCCGTGCCCCAGGGAGCAAAGGAGGAGGCTGGGATTCCTCAGATTCAGAACCTCGGAGGAGGAGCAGCGCGGGCCTGGACGCCCAGCTCAGAGGAAGGGTTGCCGGCAGCGGGGGTGTCCCGAGTGGGCGAGCGAATTGGCACATGTGAGAGTCGGAGACGCTGCAGAGGGACTCAGCCTCCGCCACGGAAGGGAGGGTCGTGGGTGCCCAGGCGCGCAGGAGAGGCGAGAACCCCGGGCCTGGTCTCTGGTCCCAGGAGGGGCGAGGCTGCGTGCAAGGGTCCTGCGGGCCTCTCCAAGCGGGCTCAGAAGCAGCCCTGTGTCCTCCCAGCCCCGACCTCCTCGAGCTGCCCTGCACACCCACACTCGCCGCCCAGATCTCCCCGGACGGGGTGTGCCCTGGCAGCGGCCTGTGTCTGCCCAGCAAGCCCCCTGCAGGACGGTGCTGCAGGACCCCCGAAATGAAGGTTCCCTGGCCTCCCCACCCTCCGCTCTCCGGCCTCTCCGTGGAATCACAGCTCACATCACAGCAAAGAAAACACCCCCGTGGCGCCTTCCTCCTG
>NW_007067492.1:26027-26818 GCF_000164805.1 Carlito syrichta
CCCACCCCACCTCCAATCTCAACCTCTCCTTCTCTCTCTCTCTCTCTCCAATTTCTCTCTCTCTCTCTCTGCTTTCCCTCTCTCTCAGTTCTCTCTCTCTCTAATATCTCTGTCTCTTTGTCTCTCTCTCCTTCTCTTTCTGTCTTTCTCTCTTTCTGTCTCTGTCTCTGATTGTTCTCTGTCATTCTCTGTCTGTCTCTCTCTTTCTCTCTGTCTCTCCTCCCTCTGTCTCTCTTCATCTCCCTCTCTGTCTGTCTATCTCTATCTCTCCCTCTCCTCTCCTCTCCCCCCTGCGTTCTTCCTCTCCCCCTCCCAGCTGGCTTCCTGCCCACCAACAGGGTTTCTCTCTGGTCTGGTGTGGCACCCCTTCCTCCACCCGGGTGGAGGAGGGTGGGTGTCTGCAGGACAGCGGGAGGATCTAAATACAGCGATCAGGGCTGGGTCCCTGTGAGGGCCTGAGCCCACCGAGCGGCCAGCATTCATGAAGGGATCCCAGGAGACCCGCAGGAAACCCCGTTCTGGCCACACCTCCGTGAGACGGTGGAGGCTCTCGTCCATGAGACCCGCCACGGCTGTAGGACCTGCTGGCCTGGTCCCCGCACATCACAGGGCCGGCACCCGACCAGCCAGGCGTGGGACTGAGTACCACAGGCACGGGCAGCTCTGTGTGTCAGGATTCATTTTTCTGTTTTCTGGGCTTTTTTTTCTTTTTTTGAGTTGGAGTCTCACTCTGTCACCCAGACTGGAGTGCAGTGGCCGCTCCCGGCCACCGCAGCCTCAACCGGCTGGGC
>NW_007067492.1:26838-66897 GCF_000164805.1 Carlito syrichta
TGGAACTACAGGCACGTGCTACCACGCCCGGCTAATTTTTTTGATTTATTGTAGAGATGAGGACTCGCCAAGTTCCCCAGGCGGGTCTCGAACCCGTGAGCTCAGGCAATCCACTCACCTCGGCCTCCCGAAGCGCTGGGATTACAGGCTGAGCCACCGAGCCCGGCCTTTTTTTCTTTTAACGTCTTCATCACGGTTTGCTCTCTGGCGTATGTCTTTGAGGAGCTCTGTTCTTGGAGAATGAGGCTGTCAAAACCCCACTCTCTAGAGAAGTCCAGAAAAGACAATTCCCTGCTCTGCCCATCAGGGACCGGCAGGAAACGGCAAACCCGTCAGCACAACGTTGGGGCGAGTTAAGAAGGGGCAGACAGAGTGCAGGGAAGCCACCGGGCACGCAGCTGGGCACCCGCGGTCATCTCGGGGTAAGGACTGAAAAAGTGCCCACTGGGTACCGTGTTCACTATTTGTGGGACGGGGTCCATGGAAGCCCAGGCCTCACCACCACGCACTACACCCACGTCACAAACCTGCACACGTGCCCTGAATCTGAAATAAAATAGTAGAGAAGAGATCATACTTCACACACACAGAAACAAACCCTGAAGAGACGAGGGGCGGGGAGCCAAGGAGACCAGGGGAGGGGGAAGGACGTGGAGAGGCTCCGGGGAGGAGGACAGGACAGAGGACGGACACCGCCGGACGCTGCTCCTGCCGGCGCCCCACAGCAGAGCAGAAAGCGAGGGGTTGACCTTGACAGCCCGGGTCCTGGGGGGCGGGCCTGGAAGGGCACCCGGAAGGCACCTGGGACACCCCAAAGACCCTTGGGCAGCCCCAGAAGGAATCGCCTTCCATAAAAGATGCCCCTTGGAAAATGGCAATTCCAGCTCCCAGCTGACCCCAAGGGCTCTCGCCCCAACAGGCCGGAACACACCCAGGCCCAGCCCAAAGTCCTCAAAGGAATTCTGGAGACCAGGGTGGCTGTGGGGATCTGGGGGGATGTGGCTCCCTGGGTGGGGACCCGAGGGCCTCAGAGCCGCCCACACCCGGGACTGGGGCCGTGCAGGTGCGCCTGCCACCTCCCCTCTCTCCCAGCAGACCCCCGCTGCATCCCTGGGGTCTCACAACCGCGGTGATGTGAAGCCACACCTGAGGCCATCCAGAGAGAGCCGTGGATGGAGGGGACTTTCTCTCTAGGTCCCTGGCCCCGCCCCCCAAGGCTCCTCTCCCTGGCACATCCGCAGAGGACGGCCCTGAGCTGCGGGCTTTGTGTCGGGGCTGACCTCTGCCAGGGCCCCCCGATTCCTCAGGACCCCATCGAGTGGGCCTGGCACCGCCTTTCCTGGAAGAGCCTGGGGTCCCAGCAGCCCCCCCGCCCGGGCTAGGACAGAGGTCGGAGCCAGACACGATTCTGAGTCCAACCCAGGAGGAACTGGTGGGCTGGGCTCCCAGCGGCCACGCAGCTCGGACCCGAGCACAGTCATCCCTGCTCCTTCGTCAGATCTTCCCGGAGCGCCTGGGTCCCCCTGTTGCCGCCGGCCCGGCCTGGGTCACTGGGCGCCATGGAGGGAGGGGCGGGGGCCTCTGGGGGGTGGGTAGGGCTTCACAGCAGGGGCTGGGTGAGCGGCGGACACCTGCCCCAGCTCCTGGCGCTCTCGCGCTCAAGGGCTGGCTCATTCACACTCCCACACACTCACGTTCACACTCATACTCACACACATACGCAGCCAAACACACCACAAGCTCACACTCATATTCACACTCACACACACAGGCACATGCTCACACACATTTACACTCACACTCACACTCATACACACATATACTCACACTCATACAGACTCATTCACACTCCCACACACTCACGTTCACACTCACACTCACACATACACAGCCAAACACACCGCAAGCTCACACTCACACACTCGTATTCACACACTCACACACACACGCACATGCTCACACACATTTACAGTCACACTCACACTCATACACACACATACACTCACACTCACACAGACTCATTCACACACTCACATTCACACTCACACTCACACTTATACACATTCACAACTACACACTCATACTCCCACTCCCACACTCATGCTCACACACACTTATGCACACATTCACGCTCACACATTCACAGACACACACACATTCACACTCACGCGCACACGCGCTCACACTCGTACTCCCACTCACACACTCGTGCACAATTACGGAACGCAGAGCCTCCCTCCCCTCTTCCCTCCAAGCCCATACACGCAAACTCACATGCGCACACACACACACACACACACACACACACACACACACACACTTACAGCAGGCACCGCCTTCCTCCCCGCCTCCCGCCCTGAGTCCACACCCACAAGCCAGCCTGCAGCCACCAAACTTCCAGAGGTGGCCACACGTGTCTGCGGCTTCCACCCTGAAGCAGCAGGACCAGGGGCGGTTCTGGCAGGAAGGCCGGCGCACCCACGGTCTCCACGTGGCCAAGCCCCACGTGGCGGTCCTGGACTAGCCCCTCGGAGTCGCTGCTCACGCCCTCCCCCACCCTGGCCGACCCCAGGGAAACGCCCAGGAGCCGACAGCTGGCACAAGTTGCCTCACCCGGGACCTTGGAAGCCCGCCAGGAGGGTGCCACCCGGAGGGTCGCCCCAGCCCGAGAGCAGGACTATCAGGCTCAGGGCGCGGCCTCTCAGCAGCCCCAATGAGGACCCCTGGCCTGGAAGCAAGTGCCCCAGAGCCTTCCAGCTGTGCCCCACCTGAGGTGTCTTTTTTTAACTGCGGGCTCTGGCCTTTCTCAGAGAAGACAGGCAGCTCACAATTGCGAAGACAGGGAGTCCGCCTACATGCCCACCCGCCAGTGGCGAGATAAAGACAACGTGGCATCGCTGAATATGACTCAGCCACGAGCAAGTCTGCTCACGCCTGTCGTCCCGGCACTTTGGGAGGCCGAGGCAAGAGTATTGTCTGAGCCCATGGGTTCGAGACCAGCCCGGGCAACTTGGCAAGACGTCGTCTCTACAATAAATCAAAAATTAGCCAGCCGTGGTAGCGCACGCCTGTGGTTCCAGCTAGTTCTAGAGGTAGAGGGATCGCGGGAGCCCAGCAGGTTGACACTGGGGTGGCCGTGAATGTGCCACTGCCCTCCAGCCTGGGCAACACAGCAAGACTCTGACTCTAAATAAATAAATGAATAGAGCCAAGTCATGTCTTTCGCAGCAACTTGGCTGGAACTGGAGGCCATCATCCTAAGGGAACTAATTCAGGAGCAGAAAAACAAATACTGCTTACACGTGAGAGCTAAGCTAGGAATCCGCACAGGCACGCAGGGTCGAATGCCGGACTTTGGAGACTCAGAATGGTCCAGGGGACCAGGGGAGGGAGAAGGGTGAGAACTTACCTCTCGGGTTCAGTGTACATGGGGAGCAACAGGGACACTTAAAGCCCAGGCGCGCCCCCTGCACAGTCATCCATGTGACCAAAACCACTTGCACCCCTAAAACTATTGAAGAAAACATTTTTTAAATTTATTGTTGAGACGAGGTCTCGCCAAGTTGCCAGGCGGGTCTCGAACCCCTGAGCTCAGGCAGTCCTCTTGTCTCCACCTCCCAAAGTGCCAGGATGACAGGCGTGAGACACCATGCCCGGCTAGGGAAAAAAAGCATCTTTAACTTAAAAAAGAAAACGCTCTGTGTTGTGCTGTCTTTCTCTGGGCCCAGAAGCAGCGACGACAGCAACATCTACCAGGCCTGGCTGCACGAAGCCACCCCAGGCCCAGGCCTGCACCCCCACCGGGGCCCGGGAACTCCTCACGGCCTCAGCTCGCAGGCCTGTCATCATCACGGGACACAGCCTCAGGTTCTTTCTGAGCCAGGAGCCCTCCGGCTGGAATGTCACATGCAGGGTCGTCTGTAAGGCAAAGCCAGGCAGAAGAGCCCCGGTGGAAGGGGGATGGGAGAAGATCCCACACCCCCACCCGGGTCTCTGAGAAGCACCGTCTGCAGACCCTGGCCTAGCCAATTCCCACAGGGCCCTGCGGCTCAGCCCTGTTACAACCCAGGATTTCTCAGCGACCCCCAGATCCAAACCTGTCCCTCCTGCCAGCCCGCCACCCGGCACGCACAAGACAGCATTCCCCTTCCAAGCTACGCTTTCCCTCTTTCCAGATCATTCTGTCTTAGGTAACCTGACAAACTGGCCAGGCTTAAGGGCTCACACTCATGCACTCACACTCACGCACACACCCTCACACACACTCCTCGTGCATTCTTACACACTCATATGCAAACTCACACAAACTCACGTTCACACACTCACACTCACACACACACTACTCACACGTTCTCACACTCAAACTCACTCATACAAACTCACACAAACACACTCACTCGCTCACAGTCACATTCACACACACGCACGTACACACCTATGGAACGTGTAGTCTTTCTCCCCACAACTCAGCTCTATGTACACGCACATCTTTTTATGTGCACGACCTTTGCTAGGCAGGGTCTCTCTGCCCCCCAGATGCCCTGGTGAGTTGCTGAGAATAACATGTCTGCAGTCATTTGCGCGAGGTGAGTGGCCACCGCCGCCTCGGAACCTTCCCCCACTGGCCACGTGGTTTGCATTCTTGTCTCTTTCCGGTCGTGTACAACACCTTGGGGGCTGGGAAACCGAGGGCAACCCGGACTGCACAAATATTTCAGCAAACCACCCACAGGGGCATTCCAAGGAAGAGTGACGCCATCTCCCCCCAGGAAAATCTGCTACTCCGATCCTGCTGTCTAGCCTCCCTGGGCCTCCCTGGAGGCCTTTCTCTGACCACACAGGCGCTGTCCGGAGCAGGAGCTGGGCGGAGGCTGAGAGGAAAGCGAATGTCTAAGCAAAGTCGGGCCTCCTCCCCGCCCCCTGCAGCCGCGACCCAGGAACCCGCCCCGCGGGTCTCTCGCCCTCTGCCAAGTGCACCTCCCGGGGCCTCGGACAACGGGGTCAGCCGGCGCATGGCCACGAGGCGCGTGGGCTGGAAGCCGCTGCCAGGAGGGGGAGGCAAGGACTATTCAAACAGTGACACGCGATGGGCCCGACAGGCTGGGTTTCGAGGGGTTTGGCCTCTTTTTCATTCCGCGTTTTTTGTGGAACTTCGACTCAGTTGATCCAGTTCTTGCCTGAAATAGCATTGGTTCTCCTCTCTCTCTCTCTCTCTCTGTGTGTGTGTGTGTGTGTGTGTGTGTGTGTGTGTGTGTGTGTGCACATGCACACGTCTCTGTCTCTCTGTCTCTCTCTGTCTCTCTGACACTCTTTATGTCTGTCTCTCTCTGATCTCTCTGTCTCTCTCAGATCCTTAATGTCTCTCTCTCTGTCTCTTGCTCTGATCTCTTTCACTCCCTTCCCCTCCCTCTCCCTCTCCCTCTCCCTCTCCCTCTCCCTCTCCTTCTCCAGACGGCGTGACCAGGCCAGGAAAAGGTCACGGTGGGGCTGGGGGAGTGACCCTATGACCGTATGACCGGGGAGTAATGGATTGAGACTGTTCAGAGATTCTTTGGAAGCAAGTTGCAAATGATCTTCTGAGGGTTTTGGACTCCTTCAAAGAAATATATTCTGTCTTGTTTAAAACAGCCTTGCAGATCAAGCCATCGGCCCACGGCTGTTTGTTCAACAGCAGGAAAACGGAACCGCAGTGCAGGCTCTCAGGGCGCTGACGCTCTCTTTCAGCCGGAGACTGCTGGGGGCCCAGGGCCGGCTCCGCCCCTGGGACCCCGCATCATTGGGCGAGTTCCCGACTCCTAAAGCTCCGGTGTCCTCATCTGTAAAGTGGGGGTGAGAAAGGCTCTTGCCTCGGAGCTTAGTTGTGAGGCTCAGGTGAGACTCAGAGAGGGCCTGGTATACAGCAAGGTCTCCACACAGGTGGCTTATTATTATTATCATCTATAAAAATAACACCGAAGGCAACACAGAACCTGGCAAGTGGCACAGCCGTTAAGTCCAGGTAAGCCCCGAGTCCATGGGATGGGGTCAGGAGCCTGCAGAGATCGTGCACAAAGCGGGCGCTGTAGGAGAATGCCTGGCAGTGACCAAGGACTGCAGGGTGTGGTCGAGATCTGGTTCCTGAACATCCGACCCTGACGCTCAGGTGTCGGGCTCGGTCAGACAGGACGGCTCTCTGGAGAGGGTAGGGTGGGGCGGCTCAGCTTCCATCACCCCAGGAGCCCGCCTGTCCTGGACACCTGCATTTATGACTGGGGGGGAAAGCCCCCACATGACCTGGGCCGAGGCTGCAGCACATTCTCAGGGGCCCAAGAGCAAGGCACCAACACCCCCAGCCAGCCGCCATCTTCCTTTCCTCCAAGTTGGGGGGGCCGGTGCAGGGAGACACAGGCCACACCCTGCAGCCAGAGTTCAGCACATCCGTCCCACTGGAGGACTGTCCCTGGCCCGGACCTGGAAGGCAAGAAAACCCTTGCAGGGCTCCTGCAGGAGGGGCTTGTGAGGGTCACAGGGAAAGCCAGATGACTTTTCACTGGGTTAATTCTCTCTTTTATCCAGCAATGCTTTTCTGAGCATCAGCTGGTATGTGACCATGGGCAATGGGCAGGATGTGAAATGATTTAGAGTCCACGCCTCTGGGGTCCTGAGAACTGCACTCATGTGTCACGTGGCCCAGTTATTCTGCCTCAAATGTGTTTACTCATCTCACTCTCCTTACGGCACGTTCAGACCTGGCTTGTCTTCCTCAACATGCAGCCGAGGCCCGGCCCACAGCAGACTCAGGGGTTGTTGGACTAAATAAGACGGAGCCCATGCCCTCAGGACTTACAGCTCTGCACATGGGTAACACAGGTCCACAGAGGCGTGGCATCGAGTGCCGAGACCCCGTCAGCCACTCAAGGGGGAGCCGTGGGCACTCGGGAGATGGCGAGGTGGCCCTGAGATGCCACGCAGAGAAGGTGACTTCCCAGGAAGCCCCTGGGGAAGGATTGGAGCCTTGACAGGCAGAGAGAAAGTCAGAGTCCCAGGGAAAGAGAGAGGCACGCTGGACACATGTGCGAGTGGGAACACGTAGCCACACGGTGCTGGAGCACGTCGCACTTGCGGAGGAGAGAGGAATGATGGAAGAGGCCTTCGGAGCAGATAGGGCCACCTGGAGCCAGGGCTGAGGACGCCACGTCCCTCCTGCTCTGTGTTAAAACCCTCACACCCAGTGACAGCAAGAGACGAAGACCCAGCTTTCACTGAGCGCCTCGCATGGGAGCGGCATTGTTTTAAACATCTTTTTTTGCGTTAGAGTCTCACTCTGCCGCCCAGACTGGAGGGCAGTGGCATGCTCCCAGCCACTGCAGCCTCGACCCACTGGGCTCAGGCGATCCTTCCACCCCAGTCTTCCAAGTAGCCAGAACTACAGGCACGCACCTCCACGCCCAGTTAGTTCTTGATTTATGGTAGAGACAAGGTCTCGCCAAGTTGCCCGGGCAGGTCTCGAACCCGTGGGCTCAGGCTATCTGCCCGTCTCGGCCTCCCAAAGTGCGGATTACAGGCTGAGCCACCGAGCCCAGCCTGTTTTAAACCCCTTACGTGTGCTGTCGAACCCTCACAAACACCCCACAGTGAGGTCCTTCTATTTCACCCGTGAGGAAACTGAGGCACAGAAAGGCTAAGCTGGCTTTCCAAAGTCAAACAGCTCAAAGTTGCAGAGTGAGGATCCCAGCCCAGGCCGCAGGGCTCCGGCCCCCCGTGCCCCTCTCCTGACGTCCCTCCCAGAGATCCTCGGTCACCTCAGGGGCCCTTTCCCACTCCTGACCGCAGTCCCAGCCCTCGCTCTGGCTTCTGCCTCCCACCAACTTTATCTCCACACCGGGCCCATTCCCGCGGCCAGGTCTCAGCTCGGACGACCAAAGCTCACAGCCCTGCTGAAGGAAGAGCGTCCCAAAATCCTCAAAATCCGGCCCTGAGGGACGGATGTCTGAGTGGTGCTCTGTCATGCACCAGCTCCCAGCGGAGCCGCACTTGTGTGTCTTATCCTCTTGCTCCTGACCCCTCTGTTGTCCACTGACCCCAGTCTCCACCCTGGGAGAAATCAGAGGCCACAGCCACTGTCCCTGGAGCCCACCCTGAGGGAAATCAAGACCACAGCCACCGCTCCTGGACACCACCCCGAGGGGAACCAGAGACCACGGCCACTGTCCCTGGAGACCACCCTGAGGGAAATCAGAGACCATGGCCACCATCTCTGGAGGCCACCTTGAGGGGAACCAGAGACCACAGCCACTGTCCCTCGAGCCCACCCTCAGGAGAACCAGAGACCACAGTCACCATCCCTCGAGCCCACCCTCAGGGAAACCAGAGACCATGGCCACTGTCCCTGGAGACCACCCTAAGGAGAATAAGAGACGGTGCCACCACCTCGGAGCCTACCCTGAGGGAGCCAGAGATCACAGCCACCATCCCTAGAGCCCACCCTGCGGCAACCAGCGGCCAAGGCCACCTCCTCGGAGACCACCCTCAGGGAAACCAGAGCCCAGGCTCTGTCTACCAGGGTCCTCAAAGCCCACGCCCCAGGGCCATCTTAGCATACAGGAGCCTTCCTCATCCTCCCTCGATCTCGCACTCACCCCTGAAGGACAACTGGTCAGCTTCTGCCCATCACTCTCCCACGGGGCTCAAAACAACTTTAATGGGACCCCTGGGGAGCAACCACCCACCCCCCTCCATCTCCCCCCTGCCTCCTCAGTTCTCCCCGTCTGGCCAGACGCAGACTCCTCCCATCCACGTCCAGAGAGGAGCCAGTGGGCATTTGAGGTCTCCGGTCAAGCCCATCTCGGACTAGAGGGGCCTTCCCTGTCCAGTTCTCCAGGATAAAACGACCACTGTCTGCTTCCCCCCTTTCTCCTTCTTTCCAAACTTTAATGGAGTACGAGAAACTCGCCTTGAGTAATCCTCTCTGACTCACCATCCTACTCAAAAGCTTGGGCGGGTGGCATGCTGCGGAGTTGGGGGTAGAGGGGGCTGTTGTCAGTTCTGCCAAGGTAGCGGGGGACACCGGGAATGTTGACATCATGAGGTTAGTCATGAACTTGACATTACTGAGGATCGTGTCTGTCGAAGCATGTTGCTATGCTCTATTGCTTTTGCCAACGTGCAGTTTTCCAACAGAAAGTAGGAGACAGACGAGAATAAAAAATAAGCGTGTGGGTGGTCAGCAGGCTCAGAGTTACGGCGATAGCACAGGTGGACTTCTCTGTCTATTTCGCTTCCCCACCTGCTCTCCGGCACCCTATGACCAAGGGTGAGGGAGGCCTGGCTGGCCAAGTGTTCCCAGCTGAGCAAAGCCAGACAGAGTTGAGCTGGAGGTCTGTGGGGTTGGCCATGTTCCTGAGTTGGCCAGGGCTGCCCTGCTGACCCGGCTTCTGCATCCCGTCTTTGTCCCATTCACTGCCCCGGTCAGGACAGGCTGGAAGGTCATTGCTGCAGTCCCCAGTGAGGTCTGCAGGGCCTCTCAGGGAGTGGCATCCCTGCGGAGTTCCGCCAGGCAGAGATGCCAGAAACAGCTGGGCATGGGAGGAACTGGGGGGGGTCGTAGGGATTCTCTCCCGGGCCCTGAGAGTGTCCCTGCTCAGAGGAGTCCAGGGGGGTCGGAAGCTTGGTTGTGCAGGAATTTCAGACTCCCCAGGCAGCCAAGGCACTCTGTGGCCCTCCGAGGTCCAGGCCTGGCCCCACGTCCATAAATCCATCAGGAGGACGCCTCAGAAGGCTGCCGGTCGGACCACCTCGGGGTTGGATACAGGCAGCTCAGCTCCGGCAGTGGCGTGGGCCCAGCCAGTCCCCATGAGGCAGCCGGTCTGTTTGGAGGTCTCCCCCTCCCCAGCCCCTTGTCCCTGGAGTCTTGGAGAGGCTGGCCTTCCCGAAAGTCCCGGCTCTTGGATGGAACACTGGCCCCACTAGAATGCCACCAAAGTCTCTGCACCGAGCCCAGTGGGCACCTTTCCTTTGGTTCCTCAGGGAGCTTCAGACACAGCCCCAGTTTGTGCCACAGTGCCCATCTGAGGGCAGGACCCAGGCTGTCCCATCCGCCCCACAGAGATGCCGTCACGGAACAAAGCCCAAGTCGTACCACACCCTGCTGGGCCCATGGGTACTTTCTCGGCAGGCTGTGTGCAGCAACTCCACCCACCTCCCTCTGTCCCTTCACCCACCCGACACGGCCACAGCCAGGGTCATCGGAGCAACCTCTAGCTGGCCTCCAAGCCTCCATTTCCGTCCTCATGCCAGCCACTGTGACCTTCCAAACCGCAGCCAGATGAGGCCACCTGGGCTTGCAAGCCTCTGAGGCTTCCTGCTGTCTCCAACAGACTGAGCCATTCAGTGTGAGAAATTCAGTGTCCCGTCACCCTCACCGCCCCACTGAGCCTCAAGCCCTCCTCCCTGGCTTGCTCAACCCCCTCCAGGCTGAGCAGGAAGGTATCTAGAAGGAACTCCGTGTGTAAGTTACCCTGCCTTGGGTCTTTTCTTCTTCTTCTTCTTCTTTTGAGAGACAAGGTCTCACTGTGTTGCCCAGATTGACCTCGAACTCCCAGGCTCAAGAGATCCTTCATCTCAGCCTCCCAAAGTGCTGGGATTACACACGTGAGCCACTGTGCCCAGTCTGGGTCTTTTTTTTTTTAAACACCTGTGGAGGAAGCTTTTGAGGCACTAGTCAGACATCCAAGGCACAGGCGAGCCTGAGTGCTTGGCCTGAACATTTGGAAAGTTCTGGGCTGAGCACAATGACAAATGTTCTCCCACCCACCCCACACCCCGCT
This sequence comes from Carlito syrichta, assembly GCF_000164805.1. Classification (NCBI taxonomy): domain Eukaryota; kingdom Metazoa; phylum Chordata; class Mammalia; order Primates; family Tarsiidae; genus Carlito; species Carlito syrichta. The sequence continues at coordinate 37,644 of NW_007067492.1, forward strand.
GTCCATATTCATCTACCGACAAGCATGCGTTCTGTCCTGCCCTGGGGGAAGACGGGCGCCGGACGACTGGATTTCTGGATTTCCTGGATGCAGACGCAAGAGGCTTAGGGCTCCTGCCTGTCGGGGGACCCACCACCAATCCGAGCTGCTCCGACTGAGTGGAGTGACTCAGGGTGCTCAGGGTGGCTGTTCAGACAGGCCCGCCCAGGCCGGTGGGATGAGATACCCAGGAGGGGCCAGGAAGGATCTCAGGCTCGATTCACAGTGCTGGAGAGGATTATGAGGGTGAGGCTGGTCGACCTGTAGAGCTCAGACTCAGCCTCCAAAGATCCCGCAGAGCTCAGTGTCTACACACACACACACACACACACATACACACACACACACAAGCAGCACAGCCGGGCATGGTGGCTCGTGCCAAGGCAGGAGGATCACGTGAGCCCAGGAGTTTGAGACCAGCCTGGGCAGCATAGCGAGACACCATCTCTACAAAAATAAAAGCAAAAAATTAGCTGGGTCTAGCGGCGTGCATCTGTGGTCCCAGTTACTGGGGATGTCGCGGGATAACAGAGAGATCGTGACACCGAGACCATTCTAGGAAGTGGCAACTTTATTACGCCGGCTGGCTCGGCGGGCTGGCTGGGCTAACACTTCCAGGTAGAGCCCTGCAGAATGGAAGAAGAGGGGTCTTATACCTTGGTTTAGGTAAGGGAGGGGTTCGTGTTGAGCGATTATACTTTCTCTTTGGAATTTACAAGAGTGTTCGGAAAATTCAGATCTTTCAAAGAACAAATGGTCTCCAAGAACTGCAGGGCAGCAGGGTCTGCAAGCAGGGTTGCAAACCATCAACTACAAAAGAGGGGTTTTGGATAAGTCTGTGAATTATCACTCATTTGCCTTTCCATGAAAGCTGCCAGTCCTTGGCTACTTGGCTTTTATGAACAAAACCGGCCTGGCGGGTCTTTAAAGCCTGCAGCTTGACTTTCAAAAGGAAATACCTTTAACTGCTACCAGCCCCCCTTTCTGCCACAGGGTTAGTGGGAGACAATTTGTCATCCCAGGTGATTGCCATGGGGCCAACTGCTGACCCCGAAGCAGCTACTCATGTGTTTCTGCGTTCATTCACTCAATCATACAAGAAATATATTTGAACATTTGCCACATTCTGCCACAGGGAGGCTCAGGAGGGAGGATCACTTGAGCCCAGGAGGTCAAGGCTGTGGCAAGCTATGATGGCATCACTGCGCTCCAGCCTGGGTGACAGAGCAAGACCTCATGTCCAAAAGAAAAGGAACCCAGCAATCCCCCTTCTGGGAATATACTTGGAGGAACTTAAGTCACTCTACAAAAAAGATATCTGCACATGCATGTCTGTTGCAGCACTATTCACAATAGCAAAAACATGGAACCAAACATGCTGCCCATTGAAAATGGTCTAGATTTTTAGAAATGTGTTCCAAGCCGGGTTTGGTGGCTCAGCCTGTAAGCCCGCGCCTTTGGGAGGCTGAGGTGAATGGATTGCCTGAGCCCGCGGGTTCGAGACCCGCCTGGGCAGCGAGACCTCATCTCTACAATAAATCAAAAAATCAGCCAGGCGTGGTAGCACATGCCTGTAATTCCGGTTACTTGGAAGGCTGAGGTGGGAGGATCGCCGGAGGCCAGCAGGTCGAGGCTGTGGTGGCCGGGAGCAGCCACTGCACTCCAGTCTGGGCGATGGAGTGTGACTCCAACTCAAAAAAAAAAAAAAAATGTGTTTCATATACACGATGGAATATTATGCAGCCATAATGAAGGACAAACATATGGACTTTGCAGCAACTTGGGTAGATTTAGAGTCCATCATACTCGGTCTATCACAGAAACAAAAAACTGAGTACCATGTGTTCTCACTCATAAGCAGATCCTGAACATTTACCATAATACTATCAGAAAGGGATGGTCAGTAGCAGGACACTGCTAGGGGAAGGAGTAGAGTACACTTCATCAATAAGAGTACCTGATCTGGTCAGGTTCGGTGGCTCAGCCTGTCATCCCAACACTTTGGGAGGCCGAGGTGAGTGGATTGCCTAAGTCCGCGGGTTCAAGACCCGCCTGGGCAACTCGGCAAGACCTCGTCTCTACAATACATCAAAAATTAGCTGGACATGGTAGCACACTCCTGTAGTTCCAGCTACTTGGAAGGCTGAAGCAGAAGGATCGCCAGAGCCCAGCAGGTCGAAGCTGTGGTGGCCAGGGGCATGCCACTGCACGCCAGTTGGAGTGACAGAGTGAGACTACAACTCTAAAAAAAAAAAAAGAGGCCACTGAATCCCAGATACTCCCCATCTTAGTCTGGGAGAACCCATTGCTGACCTCACTTCTTAAGATGCCACCAGAGACCATCTGCTGAGTGGTGACCGACCCCCACACAGTCCACCCCTTCCCCACCTCCAGCTCACCAAAGTCCCATGAGGACACCCATGCTCAAACCCAATCCTGAAAGAACCGTCAAGGGCCCCAAGACAGAAGTGGGGGGCAAGCCCGCCACCTCCTCACCCCCTCCAGGTCACCAGCTCACTTTGACTTGCTTTGACTGTCTACAGCCACCAGCTGTGGTTTCTGGCCCCAGACCAGCCAAATTGTCACACCCACACGAAAGCCCCTCACCTCCAGGCCTTCAAACCCTCCCACTGGCTTCTTCTCCCTCCTCCTCCCTATCAGCCCTCTCTCCTTCAAGACTCATATTTCATAAACCGAATTTCCCCGGTCTCCATTCTGTTGACTGCCCATCACCGTGGCAACCCTCCCCCTCCCGAAGAAAGCGCCCCAGGCAGGGCTGCACCTGTCATCTCTGTGAGTCAAGGTGGTGATGAACTCACTTGGCCTGCAGATCAGCGATCAGCACGTCTTCAATTTGTTTCTCTGTCGCCAGGACAACTCTGTCAGTAGTGAGCTCAGGGTGAAAAAGTCCTTCCCTGGGAGGAGGAAGGAGGCTATTTGCCTTTAAAAGTGGTCCTTCCGATGGACACAGCAGGGGCTGCTCTGGGTCCCTGCACAGCAGAAAGCTTCTAACGCAAGGTGCAAAGCCCTAACCCTTAAAAAAAAGAAAAAGACTATATACCACCTATAACAAAAGGATTTTTTGGCAAACATGTTCACAAACTGCTTTGGTAGGCAACTTTGTTCAAATAAAAGCTGGTCATAAATCCACAGAAGACAAGTATGAGTACAAGTCACCTCGCACCAGGCACAGTGGCTCACACCTGTAATCCCACCACTTTGGGAGGCCCAGACAAGATGACTGCCTGAGTCCAGGAGTTCGAGACCAGCCTGGGCAACACGGAGAGACCTCGTCTCTACATTAAATCAAAAAATTAGCCAGACAAGGTGACACACGCCTGTGGTTCTTGCTACTAGGGAGGCTGAGGCTGAAGGTTCTACCGAGCCCAGTGGGCTGAGGCCGCAGTAGCCACAAGCAAGACACTGCACTCCAGCCCGGATGACAGACTGAGACCCCAACCTAAAAAAAAGTCACCTCAGAAATCTTGCTATATCTGATGGGAACACACACTGCACACATTGGACTCCCCAAAACAGTATCAAAATATTTATGAGCCAAGAATTATTAAGAAGATATTGATTTCAGTAAATTTTATTACAGCTAAAGTGACCTTTCACAAATATTTTCCCAGTGATAAGAGGTAAACACTACCTTGTTCAAAGCGTGTATCCTTGAAGCAACAGCTTCAAAAGAATCAGCTAGTTCCAGAATACCAATATTTGTTTAAGGGAATATCCCTCTTTTCCTATCCATGTGCACACTTTGTTTTGTTTTCCAATATGAGTGTTATCACGTATATTTCATCGATATATGGCCATGTGAATGGGCCCTAACGAGAAAAACCGCACCCCTGTGTGGGTGTGGGAGGCAATATCTCTCCTAAGGGTGAGATCATTTCTGATGTCACTCGCCAGGTGTAATAAGGTGTGTCCCTCGGACCTAACATGAGCAGAGGACTGTTCTAAACCTCGTTCCATACACGTTCTCACATATAAGTGGGAGCTAAGCCATCAGTCTGCAAAGGCATATAGAATGGTACAATGGACATTGGAGAATCAGAAAGCAGGGTCCTGAAAGTGGGGGAGGGGGTGAAAGTCACCCATAGGACATGATGTGCTGTAGCGGGGATGGCGGGTGGCCTGAGGGCCCAGACTTCACCACTCCACAATGCGTTTATGGAACCAAAGTCCTCACGCTAGATGAAATAAAATAAAGATAAATAATAAAAATAAATAAAAATTTCACAAAAGGTCTGTGGTGTTATTTCATCACCATTAATTTCCTAGTTTTTGTGATTGCGCTGCAACTGGAAAAGGTGTTCACCTTTGATAAAACTGAGTGGAGGCCACTCAGGAATTCCTTGTGCCATCTTTGCAACTTTTATAAGCAGAAAATGATTTCCAAAAGAAAAGTAAACTTGTAAAATTTAGAAAAAGTGAGGCTGGGCTCGGTGGCTCAGCCTGTCATCCCAGCACTTCGGGAGGCTGAGGAGAGTGGATTGCCTAAGCCCGCCGTTTCAAGACCAGACCTGGCTACTTGGTGAGACCTCATCTATAGGATAAACCAACGAATTATCCAGGCGCGGTAGTGCATGCCTGTAGTTCCACCTGCTTGGAAGGCTGAGGCGGAAGGATTGCCAGAGTCCAGCAGGTTGACTCTGGGGTGGCCGTGAGCGTGCCACTGCACTCCAGCCTGGGTGACAGAGTAAGACTCCAACTGAAAAAAAAAAAAGGAAAAGTTAAACCTTTACAAATAAATATATAAATAAACCCGTATCCAAGTAGTGATTTCATGGTTGTGCAATATGCAAAAAGCCATCCAACTGTATAGACGTGTGCATGTTGCTACAACGTGTCGTGTCTCTGTTAAAAAATGGAATAAAATTTTCCGAGGAAGTGCTGACAGTGAACTGAGAGAGGATCTCAGCTTCTTTTGGTTTTGACCGCGGAAGCATCAGCATTCCTCCCAAACCGTGAAGAGAGGGTGGAAGGGAGGAGAACAGGCTTCAGACCACACGTCTGAGCTTCTGGCAACGTTTAAGAGTTGAGAGCTACATATCTGAGTGAACAGTCAATAAATGCTGGGTTAGCTCAGACTTTGTAAACCGGTCTGTTTTGCGTTTTTTGAGTTCTCTTCATTTATCCCTCTCGTTCTCCCTTCGTGCTACACAAACTACAGTTGATTCTTGTTATTCTCGGCACTTATGTTCTCTAAGGTGGTCGGGAACACTGCTAGCTAGTTAACCCTTCGTACCCACAGGTTCCAGACCCTCAGAATCAGCCGACTCTGATGCGAAACGTGATTAGGCCTACGAGGGTTGTGGCTGCCCTGAACATACACAGACTTTTACTTCTTGTCATTATTACCTAAACAATTCAGTATAACAACTATCTAAGCATCATTTGTGCTGCATTAAGCATGATTAACAAGCTAGGGATGATTTAAAGTATATGGAAGGACACACGTAGGTGACATGCAAATACTGCACCGCTTGATATCAGGGACTTGCATATCCGCAGATGTTGGCATCCGAGGGGGTCCTAGAAGCTACCCCCCACACATACAGAGGGCTGACTGTACTGACCCATTGCTCCCAGGGGAGTCACAGGCGTAAGTTCCCGAGAGCCTCTGCTTGCAACATTTTTGTCAACCAGTCAATGCATAACCTTGTTTTTTGTGTGTTTCTGTTTAAAGCCACTTCGTTTAATATATATTGTTGATCCTTTGACACTGAGCTCACAGCCCATAGCACTACACAAAGTTTATTCAACATGTATTTCCTCTGTAAGGCACTTAGGAAATTGTGCCCAGGAACACTGGACAGTGCTTCAAAACAAGCAACAGATAACTAATATATGAGGGAGACTCCCCCAAAATGAAACTGTCTTTTGGAAGGCAGGCCCCTTGGAAGACAGGCTTCCCCAGCTAGGGAAGTGTTCTTAGGAACCCATCGGCCTCAGTGTACCAGCTAGCATTATTGTGAGAGGCTGTGCTGAGCTTCAGTGAATTTTTTGGGGAGATTCTTTTGATGTGCTTCCTTATTTCATGATGGGTGATTTGCCAGCATGCCTGCCCTTACTATGCTGAGGGTTCGGCAGTTTTTGACCAAAATCAGCATGACCGCCATGGCCCACCCTCCCCATTCACCCAATCTCTTCCCAAGTGAGACTTTTTGGTTTGTTGGTTTCCCTGGCTGAAATAAAAAATCCTCAAAGAGAAACGTGTTGCTGATGTGGAAACGGAGAAACAGAATATGGCGGAAGCACTAAAAGGCATCAAAATTGACAAGTTCAAAAACTGTTTTGAGCAGTGGGAAAAGCATTTTGACAGGTGTATTGCATCAAGTGGAGAGTCCTTTGAAGGTGACTCAAGTTTAAACATGTAAGAATAACTACACAATTTTTAGTAACTAAACTCCCGGGTTTTTCGGGTCCCCCTTATATAGGATGATGCCTTGGGGTTTTCTTCCTTCGGGGTTTTCTTCCAGTCCTCCACACAGACCATCCCACTCTGTTGTTGTTCAAAGCAAAGGCTGTTGACTTTCAATTTTGAGTGTTCGCCTCAGGAACTTAAAAAAAAAAAAACAATGCCTAGCTTCCACCTCAAAGAGTCTTAATTGTCTCGGGGCCAGTGTAAACAGTGAAATCACAGACAAAAATGCAGAAAATGTGCAACTAAACAGACCATGAAAAGAACACACGTGTGTTGAAACAGGAAGGCAGAGGGTCCCCTTGTCAGACGACTCAAACTTTGAGCCACTCTTCACGTGTTTGTGAATGACTTGAAATCATTTAAAGTGTTGATTTCAAGGTTACAGGTAAGTTTTAGCAAGCAGGTGAATCGGCAAGTACAGAATCCATGAATGAGGAGGATTCACTGTACCTTGAAGAGTTTATCTGTGGAAAGAGGGGCTGGGGGGGGCATTGTCTGCACCAATGGTCATCAAACACTACTCTACACTGGAATCTCCGGGGGCGCAGGGTGGCGTCCAGACCCTCACAGCCCAGGCCACAGTCCAGAAGCCTTGACCAGGAAGCGCCGGGGTGGACGCCACGCATTGGTTTTCTGTTTAAGTTCTCGAGGTGATTGCAGTGATCATCCAAGGTTGAACGCCAACGGTCTTGGCTGTGACCAGCACCCGAACGGGCATGACCCATGTGGAGGGCTGGGATGGTGTTGATGGCAGCAATGACTAAAAGGAGAATCCCCCAAGGGACCCTGAGATCACCATGTGTGTGAGTCATCTGTAGTTTGGTAGCAACACTTATTATCTCCCTGTGAGTCAGGAATGCCAGTGTAGCTCAGCAGGTCTCTCACAGGCTGAAATCGAGGTGTCCAAGGGACCCACCTGCGGGCACAGCTGATGGAGGGTCCACGGCAGTTTCTCACGGGCTATGGGACCCAGAACCTTGGCTCCTCCCCGGATGTAGGGGTGGGGGCCTCCCTTGGGTCTTTGTCACATGGGCCCCTCCACAGGGGCCCTACAACATGGCAGCCAGCTTTTATCAGCATGAACAAGGGAGAGAGCAAAAGAGAATGCCTGTGAGGGAAGTCGCAATCTTTGGTCTCCCCAAACACGGGCAAAGATCCTTTGTCCTCTGGAAAGCGAGGCTGTGCAAAAGTTTCTCTTTTTTAACAGTAATTCTAAAATTACTACGTGGGCTGGCGCAGTGGGTCACGCATGTAATCCTACCACTTTGGGAGGTAGAGGCAGGATTGCTTGAGCCCAGGAGTTCAGGACCAGCCTGGGCGGTATAATGAGATCTCGTCTCTAACAACAACAAAAAAAATACAAAAATTAGTCAGGTGTGGTGGCTTCCACCTATAGTCCCAGCTACTCAAGAGGCTCAGGTGGGAGGATCACCTAAACCCAGAAGGTAGAGGCTGTGGTGAGCCACAATCGTGCCACTGCACTTCAGCCTGGGTAACAGTGAGACTCTGGCTTAAAAAATTAATGAAATTAAATAAATTAAAAATTACATTTGCATGCCTATGAACTCTTGCCAGCAGAGTGTGAAGGTACCTGTCTAACCTCACCCTTGCCATTGGCAAAAGTGTGAACGGCATACCTGACCTTGAAAGCAAACCAGCACCCTGTCTCCAGAGTCTTAAAAATGCCCATGACTTTCAATCCATCATTTCACTTCTAAGAAACTCTTTGGGAAGTTATGAAATATGAATAATGCTGTGTATCGTGATATTCTTCTCAGTTTTATTTATACCAATCGAGTGTTGGAGCAACCATAATTTTCAACAATGGGGTAATGGTTAGATAAATTATGGCTCACACAGCCAATACAAAATTGTCGGAAACCGCTTTTGATGACCATTCACAATTAAATGCTCATTTTTAAAAAGTAAGATGCCATCCTATATATCCTGCAATTATGCTATCATGTATAGTTCAAAGAATAAAGAAAACATACCAGCTCACACCTGGGTGCGGGAATCCTTTGGTGATGGCGGTTTTCTCCGATGGGCTTGCCTTATTTTCCAGACTGTCCACGGTGAGTGGTTATTGTTATCTTGGCTCAGATTCACTCCAGAAAGCAGAGCCTGAGGCATGGGCTCGGCTCAAGACAGGCAGTGTATTTTGGGACGTAATTCTAGAAATAGGTGGGGGCTGGGAGTGAATCAGACCAACAGAACAACAAGAGAAGCCACCCAATGGCATGCTACCACATCGGTCCATGCTGCAGGCAGTGAGGGCTTGCACGGCGGAGCCCTTCTGAGCACGTGTGAAGGGTCCTCTTCAGAATGTTCAGCCAAAGGCAAGAGGGGAGCGTCCCCTGCCTCTCTCCCTTGGTTTCGCCTGGCCTCCAGGCCGTGGACACCCCATCCCAAGTTGCTTGGGAGATGGGAGCAAGTGCCGCCATCCACGAGGACAGAGAAGGACGGGACAGAATGGGAGAGGCCCAGGGCACACAGCCGAGGGCGCCTCGTGGAGAGGCCGTGGGGGGAGGACGTGTGACTTGTGTGTTCCCGAGGTGTCTGAAACGGTGACTTCTTTCTTTCCTGTTTTTAGCGTAGCTTCAAGGGGTACACACACAAGTTTGTTATGTTGCCCCACTGCATACTGGATTGGGTTTCAGTTGGCCCATTCCCCCAGAGAGTGGACACTGTACCCCCCTAAGTAATTTCTGAGCCCCAAGCCCCCTCCGTCTCCCTCCTTTCTGGTGCCCCCAGCGTCTATTTTTTCTGTCTTTGGGCCATGTAGCTCCCGCATGTGAGAACATACAGTAGCTGGTTTTCTGTTTCTGAGTCATTTCACTTAGGATGGAGATTTCCAGCTTCATCCAGGTGACTCCTATAATCCGAAAAAAAATGTCGTTTAAAAAGGAGAGAGAGGGATGAAAGAGAAAGGAAAGAGTGAGAAAGAAAAAAGAAACAGAGGAAGGAGGAGAGAGAGGGAGGGAGGAAAGGGAACAGTCCTCAGGGTTGCTGCATTCCCAGCTCTTCTTCACCTCTGCTTCACTGAGTCGCCGTCAGCACCTGCCGACTCACCAGGAGGGGCCCAGCCCGGAAGGTGCCCCCTCCCACTCTACTCTCATCCTTGCCTGGACCAGTCTCTCTGGGTCCTTGGGTCTCCCTCCAAGGAAGGATGGGAAGACGATTTGCAGTTGCTTTACCAAGCCCTCCCTTAGTGAGAGACAAAAGAGGGCTCTCCTCCTTGTTTGACAGATGAGGAAGTGGGAGCCCCGAGAGGTTCCATGCTTCGTCCAAGGCCACACAGCCAGTAGGTAGCCTTCAGCCCAGCTTGTGACCCAAGAGTGAACACGTTTCTCTTCACAGAGCCCTGTCGTCTGGGCTCTACAACCTGACCGTCAGCGGGGATGGCCTCGAATTCTCCTAAATTTTACACTGTCTTGGCAACAGACTAATAACAATAATAGCATATATTGAGCCTATAGTATACACCAGGTCTTTTCCTAAGCACTTTATATTTATTATCTTGCTTAGTCCATAAAACAATCTCGTTACAGGTAAGGAAATGGAGGCACCCAAAGGTTAGTAACTTTCCTGTGCACACAAATATGAGTCCTGATTCAAACGTAATAGTTTGACATCAGAAGATCCAACGATTATATCACTAGGTGCCTACTTTTAAGTAGACTCATTTGAGATGACTTAAAATGTAATCTTCAAAGAGATAGCCCAGCCCACCTGAGGCAGCTTTTAAGTAGTGCTTGAGGACTAATTTTTCTGTCTCTTCTTTCCACTGAACTGTACACCTTAACAATAGCCCTGACTTCCAATCCATTCACACTCGAGTCTCACTAGAAGTGACATGATTTTGAGCTAGTGCCTTGTAGATTTCTGTACGTATAATAGACATTCAATAAATGATTGTGGGTGGGAGGGTGGTTGGTTGTTTGGTGGTTGGTTGGTGGTGGTTTGTTGGCTGGCAGTTGGTTGGCAGTTGTTGGTTGGCAGTTGGTTGGTTGGTTGGTGGTTGTTTGGTTGGTGGTTGGTTGGTGATTGGGTAATGGTTGGTTGGTAGTTGGCTGACTGGTCGTTGGTTGGTTGGTGGTTGATTGGGTAGTGGTTTGATGGTAGCTGGTGGATGGTTGGTGGTTGGTGGTTTGTTGGTGACTGGTGGTTGGTTGGTTGGTAGTTAGCTCATTGGCGATTGGTGGTTGATTGATTGGGTGGAGGTTAGTTGTTGGCTGGCTGTTGGTTGGCTGCTGTTTAGTTGGTTGGTTGGTGGTTGGTTGGTGGTTGGCAATTGATGGGTGATTATGGGTGGTTGGTTGGGTGGTTGGTGATTGGCAGTTGGTTGGTTGGGTGGGTGGTGGTTGTGGTTGGTGGTTGGTGGCTGGTTGATGATTGGTGACTGGTGGTTGGTTGGGTGGTGGTTGGTGACTAGTAGTTGGTTGAGTGGTAGTTGATTGGTTGGGGATTGGATGGGTGGTGGTTGGTGACTGGCATTTGGTTGGTTGGTTGGTGGTTGGTTGGTGGTTGGTTGGTTGGTGATTGGTTGATGATTGGTTGGTAGTTGATTGGTGATCTGTGGTTGGTTGGTGATTGGATGGTGGTTGTTTGGTTGGTGGTTGGTTGGTTGGTTGGTGGTTGGTTGGTGATAGGTGGTTGGTTGTGTGATGGTTGGTGGTTGGTTGGTGATTGGTGGTTGGAAGGTTGGTTGGTGGTTGGTTAGGTGGTGGTTGATTGGTGATTGGTGGTTGGTTGGTGGTTGGTTGGGTGTTGGTTGGTGATGGGAAGTCAGTTGGTGGTTGGTGGTTGGTTGGTGATTGGTGGTTGGCTGGTGATTGGTTGGTGGTTGGTGGTTGGTGGGGTAGTGGTTGGTTGGGTGGTGGTTGGTTGATGAGTGATGACTGGTTGGTGATTGGTGATTGGTTGGATGGTGGTTGGTGGTTGGAAGATTAGTTTGTTGGTTGGTGGTTGGGTTGGTTTGGGTGGTGGCTGATTGGTGATTGGTGGTTGACTGGTTGGTGATTGGTGTTTGATGATTGGAGGTTGGTTGGTAGCTGGTTGGTGATTGGTTGGTAGTTGGTTAGTGATTGGTGCTTGTTGGTGGTGTGTTGGGAGGTGGTTGGTTATTTGTAGTTAGTTGGTGATTGGTGATTGGTTGGTGGTTGGTTGGGTGGTTGTTGGTGATTGGTGGTTGGCTGGTTGGTTGGTGGTTTGTTGGTTGTTTAATGGTTGATGATTGTTTGGTTGGCAGTTTGATGGTTGAATGAATTAGTGAATCATGTGCTCTCAAAAGCCCATCTTTCCCTAAAAAATTCCTTCTCCGTCTGTTTCAAGTTTTGGTATTTCGAATGTTAAGATCACCAGCTTAAAAGCTTGATGGAAATACAAATATTTTAAATGAATCACAAAATTATTTTACCTTGGAGGTAAGAACTCACTAATGATGTAATTAATTGTGCAGCTCTAATTTCTCCGGTCATTCTTCCCTTATGACCCCATGACATCCTTGGAAAAAACAGACACTAGGTAGGAATGTTCTGATAGAAAAGAGGGAAGAAGAAAGGAAAAGTCTGGAAAAAAACCTCCCACTCTAGTCCTAGAAAACACAGTCATGATAGGAAAAATTTTCTTCTCCTCAAAGGAGCTGGTTTATTTACCTTTAAACCATAGTCATCTCTTGTGAAGGCTTTTCAGATTATTTAATATGTCACCATGATCACACATCTCCCCAACAGGAGGGGTTTCTATTCAAAGTTTCTCAAAAGCATTTCACCAGAGAGATACAGTCCAGAGAAATGTGCATTCGGGGAGCAAAGCTTGGGACATGCATCTTACTACTGTGTGGTTTCAAGCCAGATTTGATACCAAGATCACAGAAGAAGCTCTCAAAAAAGCAGATTTCCAAGCCTTCCCTAAACCTTTGGAAACATTCTCAGGGGTAGCACCAGGAGCAGGTGTTTCTGAGAAACCCACCAGCAAATCAGAAGATGAGCCAGGTTTGGGATCTCAGCCGAGGGCCTGGAAACTGAAGGGCCAGGATAGAAAGAACCGCAGACAGCAGGGAGAGCTGTCTGGGAGCCCAGAAGAGGAGGAAACACTGGAAGGAAGGCCATGGTGGCTCAGAGGTGAAGCATTGCCCCCGCCAGTCCAGAGTGGGTCTGTGAGCTTTCATAAGGGACCACTGTCTGCCACACAAGCGGAATCAGGGAGGAGGAAGCCCATGTTGTTTTGGTGTCCAGGCACAGAACTGGCATCCACCAGCCCTGGGCCCCTGGGCAGCACTGATGGCAAGGCCAGCCCTGGAGGAAAGGGTGGGTCTCGGGCTTTGAAGCCAGGCAGACAACTTCCTCCAGAGCCCGGGCAGGACGCCAGGGCACGAGACCAGAGGCCGTCTGTTTCCGTCACGCCCAAATGGTGGGGGGGTCATGGGCTGGCCAGGGCCCAGCCTGGGTGTGAGTCCTTCCCAGGTCCACTCCCAGCTGGGCTGTCGGGGGGTGAAGCCTTCCTGGACCCACTCCCAGCTGAGCTGTATTGGAAGAGACAGGTGTCCAGGGCTTTGATCTCTAATTCTCCATCCTTGATCTCTGTCTTCCTCCCTCGCTAGCTCCAGGCAGGGTCCTCACCTTATTTTCGGGGTGCCCAGTGCCTAGTGTCAAGCCTGGCCCACAATAGGTATGTGGCAAATGTTCGTTAAACTGAACCGAATGCTCCTTCTCAAACAACGCCAAGTCCCCGTCTCTCTCTTTGGATGAAGATTCATCAACTGGGAGAGCACTCAGTAGAACAAGGGTCCCGGTCAAGCCTGTAACCTGCACACAGGGCACTCGGCATTTTCTTGGTTTGTTGATTGCAGCGAACGTCTGCAGGACTCCCTTTCGTCCGGGTGTCGTTTGGTTCTGCGAGTCCTAATAGACGTAACTGCCATCGCTGATACTGGACACCCTGTCATGACCCCTCCTCGCCCCTCTTTTTTCCATTTCTGCTCTAAGTGTAAACTAGGAGGGAGATTTGGAGTTATTTTTGCCTTCAACTGACCAGAGAGAGACGAGGCGTCATCTCAGTTCTACCAACTGTGTGATCTCGGAAAAAGTGCTCAACCTCTCTGAGGGCCAGCTATCTCGACTGCTAAATGGACCCACAGACACACCTTGCAGAGTAAGTAACTAGAAGGATTATTGTACCTAAAGCACATGCAACAGAAGTAGGTGGTGGTTGTTGCACAGAAGCTACTATTATTATACCGGAGGTGCCAAAAAACTGTATGTTCATTTTAAGGGATGTTCTCTCTATATTGATTTTAGCTTGCCATCATCAGAAGAATTTGATGCTGCTGGAAACCACTCTGAGCGCCTCTCGTCATTGCAGAAGTCAAATGTGACTTGTATCCATCTTCTGTTCTCGGTATGTATTATTACTATTTTAATACAGTCTTTCCTTTCTTAAAATGTGTATACTTTTTTTGGCACTATCTGTATTCTTGATCCTGGGACCACCCAGCCCCAGGGTCCGGGGCCTCAAGGTCACAGTCTCCCAGAATTGCAGAGCCTCAGACCTTCCCACAGGGAAGGGATGGACTTTAGGGACAGGCCTCGGAGGGTCAGCAGGTCTAAGGGCTACTTACAGAGCCCCTCCTGCAGAATAAAATTCTATGCATTAGTCATGAAAGGGTTTGAACCTCGCGGCCTGTTTGCTCTTGCATTTGCACCAACATGTGTTCTGTTCCTCGCTGATGTGTGCGAATGTTGTGTTTACTGGGTGGGGATGTGCATACTCCAGCCTTGGACATCTGAACAAAAAGCTGCCTGGGCCCACATCCAGGTCCCACAAAAGCCCAGGTCCTTGTCCTTGGGAACCTCATGTTCCCGAGTCACAGCCTTTGTTCTCAGGACCTGGAAGGAGGTAGGTGGCTGGCCCCCGGAGGTCCTCAGAGGGAGGGATTCCTGGAGTCAGATTCATCCCACAAATATCTACTGAGAACCTACTACGTGCCCCATGCAGGACTGCTCTTCTTAGGTGAATGTGTCCACACAATATTTTCTATAATTTGAGGCAAGCTCATGAATGTTTCTCAGCTAAATGTATTGAATCTTTCTGAGTCTGAGTTCTTCAGGGCAGAGGAAGAGGACTTGAGCTCTGGTTATGATTGGGCCCTGAGTTCAAAGCCCCACAGGTTCGGGAGCAAAGGAGAGAGTCGGCCCTCTAGGACACCTGCCGGAGCGGGCACACCCATCACACCACATTCCGTACCTTGGGCCTGAACCAGGGGTGCTGATGGGCAGCTGCTTCTCTTTAAAACATCTTGCAAGCCGGGCTCGGTGGCTCAGCCTGTCATCCCGCGCCTTTGGGAGGCTGAGGTGAGTGGACTGCCTGAGCCTGCGGGTTCAAGACCCGCCTGGGCAGCGAGACCTCATCTCTACAATAAATCAAAAAAAAATCAACCGGGCGTGGTAGTGCATGCCTGTAATTCCGGCTACTTAGAAGGCTGAGGCGGAAGGATTGCCGGAGCCCAGCAGGTTGAGGCTGCGGTGGCCGGAAGCGGCCACTGCACTCCAGTCTGGGCGATGGAGTGAGACTCCAACTCAAAAAAAAAAAAAAATCTTGCACCAGCTGGGCTCAGTGACTCAGCCTATAATCCCAGCACTTTGGGAGGTCAAGGCTAGTGGATTGCCTGAGCCCGTGGGTTCGAGATCTGCCTGGGCAACTTTGTGAGACCTTGTCTCTACAATAAATCAAAAACTAGCCGGGCGTGGTAGTGCGCGCCATAGTTCCGGCTACTCAGAAGGCTGAGGCGGAAGGATCGCCGGAGCCCAGCAGGTCGAGGCTGCAGTGGCCGGGAGCGGCCACTGCACTCCAGTCTGGATGACAGAGGGAGACTCCGACTCAAAAAAAAAATTCTTTAAAATAAAAAGATCACTTGTATACCTAACCCTGAATTGTACCCCATGTCTTTAAAATAAAATTTTTTTTTAAATCTTGCAACTGGATAACTGCAGTCTGAGCCATTGATTCGGAGGGGACTGGGGACAACCATGGATCTTAAAAGTGGCTTCATGGTGGGTCCTCTTCCACCTTCAGGCTGTAAACTTGGTCTGGGCTGGCCAGGAACAGAGCTGTTTGGTAAACAACATGTTTGTGCACAGTTAGGAGCTTGGACACTCTTGTTCCTGATCCAGGTAGGGGATGTCCGACTTTCTCCTCTGAGAAGCTGCTCTTGTGTGTCCTGAGATCCGGTTTCAGCCATGGAAGAGGTTCTTCTGAGTACGACCCGTAGCCTCTGTGCCGGCATCCTCCCCCAGGAATACCCGTCAACTGTCAGAGAAAGGCATGACCGCAGGACCTTCTAAGAGGGCCAGGGTGACCAAATCACAGGGTGGCTGGCATCCCTGGCCCAGGAGCTGGGGCCATCACAGGATGGTCTGAGTCATTCCCGCCCTGCCAAGTGGCAGAGCCCTGGGGGTGCGTTCCTAGGTCTGGAGGATGCAGCAGTCTCCTGGCCTCTCTATCTTTGTCACAGTCACCTCTCGTGTGCAAGAACAAGCATGTCTGCAGTCTCCGAGCACGCAGCTATCCCCTCTCTGGTCTAGCCTGGTCCTCAGAGCCATCAGGATTGCAAAGCCACCAGCCCTTCGCTCCCTAACACTGGAAAGGGCGGCTCTTTGCAGCTCTGTTGGGTTGGCTTCTTGGGCCAGGGTAAATGCTCCAGTTCAACTCACCCCCAAGCATAAAGATGCTTCTTCACGCTTCTCCTTGGCACATGCCGGGGAGCGTTGCCCACGCGGCTTCCTATGCCCAGGAAGTCTGGGGCTGATTTGCTGGGTGTGCTTGCCTGTGTGGTAGCGTGAGGAATCTCAAGTTCAAGGAGATTAAGCACACCACGAAGGACATAGTCTGAAATCTGGCTCACCCACCAAGTCCTCCAGCCTCCCTCCCCAAAGGTTTTTTGGGAGTTTTTTTGTTTGTTTTTAAAAAATGTTTTGTGGGTCCAGATCTCACTCTGTCACCCCGACTGGAATGCAGTGGCATGCTCATGGCTCACCACAGCCTCAACCTCCTGGACTCAGGTGATCCTTCCACCTCAGCCTCCTGAGTAGCTGGGACCACAGGCACATGCCACCATGCCTGGCTGTTTTTTTAAATTTTTTGTAGAGATGAGGTCTCACTCTGTTGCCCAGGCTGGTCCTCCCACCTCAGCCTCCCAAAATGCTGGGATTACAGGCATGAGCCACTGTTCCCGGCCCCCAGAGTTACTTAAACCAGCACAGAGGCAGCTCCTGACAGACATTAGACCTAAGGAAAGACATGATGCAGCAGGCAAGGGTCCAGTGAATAAACAGGCTCCTAACACCAACCCAGTCCATTTTCTATCAGAAATATCCGCTCCCCTTGGGAAGCTCCCACTGCGTGCCTGGTGTTTTCCAGAGCAGGTGTGGCAATTTAGCAAGTAAAGGGGAAGGACATGCAGGACCAGGAAACATGTAGATGGATAAACCAGTGGAGTCGCATCTTCCTGGTGGGAAACACAGGCAAGTTAACAGATGCTCACTGGTCCATCCGTGAAGGAAGTTGATGCGTCCTAACACAAATTCCCGAGGACTGGCCCTGTGTCAAGACCTGTGCTAAGAATTTTGGGAGCATTATCTCACAAAATGTTCACAATAGCCCTAGGAGGGACATATTGTTCTTTAAGGACTCAGAAACTTCTGGAAGCCAGGCTGGGTGTGCAGGTCGGGGCCCATTAAGGTGCCATCCAGCCTTCTCCGTCACACCTCAGCGGTTCCATCCGTGCCATGTGATCTGGGCGTGTGGCATCTGAGGAGAGTGTCCTGCCTCCATGGTGACTCCCTGCAGCACTTAGCGCACCCTGAGCCAGTCACCTGCAGATCCACCCCCGTCCAGCTCTGAGACCAACGTGTGGGAGGCTGAGGACGCATGGAGCTGCTCCCCACGGAGCAAGTGGCACAGGGTGTTCTTGTACCTGATAAATACACAAGGAATTTAATTATCTGATGGGGAGAAACTCCAGGCTGCCTGCGTCCCCTGCACAGACAGCGGAGGTGGAAGAATCTGGTTATGAGGCTTCATGAGCTCAGGGAACGGCGGACGGCCTGTCCAGGCACCAGCTCCCTCCAAGGGCCGGAGGCATCTCCAGAGACAAGCCACCGACTCAGCATGAGGGACCCAAGGTAGGAGTGAACTGCAGAGAGGCTGTGGGAGGGACACTCAGCGGACCGAGCAATAAGATACCCACAGCGTCCTGATCCATGTCACAGCAGCAAAACACCACCCAGCACTCACAGGACACTCCAGGACAAGTTCTGAATGTCTAATAACGCATCCCATCCTCCCAAGCCACCCTGTGAGGACTCCGTGTCCCAGATAAGGAAACCGAGGCGCATGGAGAGAGGCCTGCCCAAGGTCCCCTCCCCGTCGCGTCGCAAAGCCTCCTCTCCCTGCCCCGGTTCCTGACCCAGCACGTTCTTGGGGATATAAAGAGCACAGGGCGGGGTCCCCAGCTGCGGCTCCCAGGCACCGGCTGTTTTATGGACAGTCATAAACGCGCGTGATGGTAGAGGACACTGGGTTCAGGGCTCTCGGAGGCACGTCCGCGGGCGCACAGCCAGCCCGGGCGGACACGCCGACGCTCCTCTCCCACACTCCTGCAGGGCCAACGTCCACCACTGCCCACCCCGCCCGCCACGTCCCTGTTCTCCCTGCCTTCCGCCTCCAGAAAGTCTCCTAGGTGAGCTCACGCACAGACGTCACCTGCTCCAGCCGAGCCCTCTCTGACCTCGCACCCCCACGAGGCCATCGTGGCAGCAGTAGGTGCGTGGTTTGGCTCAAATCTAGTCGACCAGGTGTGTGGTGTGGGCAAGGTGTTGCAGTTCTCTCTGCCTCAGGTTCCCCATCTGTAGAACTCAAGGACCCCCAGGTTAGAGGAGGGGGTGTGGCAGCCCCGTGTGGGAGAGACTCTCGCTGTTCCTGGGCCGTGGTGCCCAGTCCTGCCCACAGCAGTGGTCTGTTCCACCTTGTGGCCCTGAGAGGCAGGGCCATGGCTCATACATCCCCAGCGCCCGGCACAGAGTGGGTGCTCGTGGGTGAAGGAGGTTGACCTTCCTTGAATATTTGTCCCAAGCGAGGGAGGGAGACGTAAGTAACCCCGACGCGTCCCCTCTGAATCCCAGGACCCGGCAGGACGGTCGCGCCTGGAGACCAGTTGGCCCCCTGGCCCTCCCAAGCTGGAGACATGAGTCTCAGTGTCCTCTGCTTGGGGTTTGTCCCGGGGAGGCTGCTTCCACTCAACTCCCTGCTAGGCTTGCAGGGCAGAGGATTCACAGGCCAATTTTGTGCGCCATTCCTTAAAGGGAAATCTCTCGCGTCTAACGGCCTGCGGCCTTCACAGAAACCGGCTCCTGCTGGGCGAGTGTTTTGCAGGGGCTGGCCGGTGGACCAAGAGGCTCTGACCGGGATGTGGAGTGAGCTCACAGGAGCCCCACGGAAGACCAGCCCACCGGAGGTGTGACGAGAGAGCCTGGCTGTGCAGTGTCACCTGCCTCGGGCTCCTGGGCCTCACCCAGGGGACAAGAGGCCTCCCTGCCTCCACGGAAGACGGCCTTCTCCACGCCAAGGTCTGTCCTACCTGGGGTCCTCTGCCAGCCACTGGGAAGCAAGCTCCAGGGTGAGACCAGCACCCACAAGGGCCTCGCCCTCAACGGGGCCACAGGAGCCTTCGGGCTAAGGCCAGGCCCCCCCTCTCCCGGGTTCTGCTCCCTGCCCTGTCCCCTCTCCCTTTTACTCGGGTCCACTGAGCTCACTCCCTCCATTGTGTCTCTCTCTGCCTCTGTCTCTCTGTCTTTCTCTTTCTCTCCCTGTCTCTCTTTCTGTCTCTTGGTTTCTGTCTCCATCTCTTTGTCTCTCTGTCTCTCTCAGTCTCCCTCGTATCTTTCTCTATCTCTCTGTCTCTCTCACTCTATCTTCCTCTGTCTCTCTGCCTCTGTTTCTGTCACTCTCTCTGTCTTTCTCTGTCTCTCTATCTCTTGCAGTCTCTCTGTCTCTCTTATCTCTGTCTCTATCTCTCTGTCTCTCTGCCACTGTTTCTGTCTTTGTCTCTCTGTCGCTTTCTCTGTCTCAATCTCTCTGTCTCTCTTGTCTCTGCCCCGATCTCTCTGTCTCTCATTCTACCTCTCTGTCTCTCATCTCTGTCTCCATCTCTCTGTTTCTCTCATTCTGTCTTTCTCTGTCTCTGTTTCTATCCCCATCTCTCTGTCTCTCTCTCTCTCTCTCTCTCTCTCTCTCATCTCTATCTCTTTCTGTCTCTCATTCTGTCTCTCTCTCTGTCTCTGTCTCTCTTTCCGCCTCTCTACCTGTCTCTGTCTCTTTTTCTGCCTCTCTGTTTCTGTCTCTGGCTCTCTGGGTCTCTCCATCTCTCTATCTCTCTCGTCTGTCTCTTTGTCTCTGTCTCTGTCTCTCTCTCTCTCTCTCCCCCCCCAGCCCCGTTTCTGTCTCCATATCTCTCTCTTTCTGTCTCTCTCTCTCTTCTCTGAAAAACCCCACACACACATACCCACAGTGTCTCTGCCCATGGCCTCCCTCCAGGCATTAGCCCCCACTTCCCCTCAATGGGGGGGGTGGGCTGGGGTTAAAGAGAGGGAGACGCAGAGCCAGCCTTCGGGTTTCTCTGAACCATGCACGCTCTGGCGGGAGTCCTCGGGCCTTCCCAAGAGCCAGGCTCCCTCCCAGGCCCTGAGACCCTTGTCAGGACCTTGAACTCACAGGGACGGAAACCAACACACGTCCATGCCTCAAAGCCCTGCTGCTGTGGACACACGCCCCATACGCACATCAGTGTGCAACCTGCCTGTGGGCTCACCCAGGTGCATGCTGGCACACTCACACTCAGACTCACAGCATGCACAGACACACTCACATGCTCTCAAAGTCACATGCTGTCAGGCGTGTGCCAACACACACGTGGAGAGACTCCTAGACACATGCTGACACACACACTCACACGCTCACACTCACAGGCACACCACACACACACCACACACGCCTTGTTCCTTGGCGTTTCCTTGGAGATAAAAGGTGTATACAGGAACCATACAAGCCACCTGAATAAATGCAAAAGATGTGTCCTGAAATGCCCAACTCGTGGTGCGCTACAAAAAACCAAAAGCTTTTCGTGCCTAACCCCTGTGGTCTGAGGCATCAGGCGTCCTCGGTCACCCTCTGTCATGCTGCCAGCCCCTAACTTACAGCTCAGCACAGGCCCGTTTTTGAAGGTTCGGAAGCTCTGGGTGGGGTTCACTCGCAAACAAACATGTGCGCCGGCCCCATCACCACCCCGCCCAGAACTGGAGACACTCTTGGAGGAGACGCTGGGGAGGGCCGAGGAGGGGTCGCCCAGCCGGGGGCTCAGGAACCAGACCCCAGGACCGGTTTCGGGAAACTCTTCCCAGCCAGCTGTCTCCCATGAGCACTCATCCTTTTTCTAGCTTGCTCCAGCCTGTGGTAAACAGAAAACAGCTTCAGAATTGCTAGCCCTATCTCAGAGAAAAGCGACCCTACTAACTAGGGCCAATGCCACTTCACAGTATTTTAGGGGTGAAATGTACATACAGTGAAATGAACAAACCTCAAGTGTACAACCGATGAGTTTTGATAAACGCACATGACCCTGAGAGTCACACCCCACCCAAGAGACGGAGAACATTTCTATCACTCCAGAAAGTTCCTTCGTGCCCCTTCCTGGCCAAGCCCCCATCCAGAGGCAGCCACAGGTCTGATTTCTATCCACATAGATTAGCTTTGCTGAACTTGGTTTCGTAGAACCAGAAGCATCCATCCATCCACTCGCTCTTTCGTATCTGACGGCTTTAGCTCGGTGAGATGTCTGTGGGGGTCATCCATGTCCTTTTATTCCTTTTTACGGGGCTATAGTGTGGGTATGTATGTGGGAGGGGTTTCAGAGGAGAGAGAGACAGAGAGACAGAAAGAGAGAGATGGAGACAGAAACAGAGAGAGAGAGAGAGACAGAGACAGAGACAGAGACAAAGAGACAGACAAGAGAGATAGAGAGATGGAAAGAGACAGAGAGCCAGAGACAGAAACAGAGAGGCAGAAAGAGAGACAGAGACAGGAAGAAAGGCAGAAAGAGAGACAGAGACAGTTAGAGAGACAGAAAGAGATAGAGACAAGAGAGACAGAGAGACAGGGATAGAAACAGAGGCAGAGAGACAGAGAAAGACAGAATGAGAGAGACAGAGAGATGCAGAAAGACAGAGATATAGGGACAGAGACAAGCCCCTTTTTACGGGGCTATAGTCATCCTTTCTGTGAATATACCAAAACCCTTCTCCTTCTGACGGGCGTTTGTGTCGCTTCCTGTTTTGAACGCCCATGAACAAAGCTATGAAGATTCTTGAATAATTATTTTTGTAGGCATATGCTTTCATTTCCTTTTGACAGACAGCTAGAAGTGGGATTGCTGGGTTATGGGCATCTGCTTAACTTTATAAGTACAGAACCATTTTCCAAAGTGGTTATATCATTTTATACATGTCTCAGCCACATATGAGAGCTCAAACTGCCCAGTATCCTTGCCAGCACTTGATGTTGTCCGTCTTCTTAATTTAAGCCAGTCTAGTGGGTGAAGTGGTATCTCATTGTGGCTTTAATTTCATTCTCTAATGAGTAATGATATTGAGCATCTCTTCCTGTCCTTGTTGGCCAGTTGAATATATCCCTTTAGGAAGGGGTGGTACAAGCCTTTGCCCATTTTTGGTTGGGTTGTCTTTTTATTATTAAGTTGTTAGAGTTCTTTATAAATTCTCACAAGCCCCTTGCCACATAACTGTCTAGCAAATATTTTTCCCAGTCTGTGGTTTGCGCATGAGCCTTGTTTTGATGTGCAGAAGTTTTTAATTTTTGTAAAGTCTAGTTCATTGGTTGTTTATTTCACGGTCATTGTTTTCTGTACTCTAACAGAGACAACTTTGTCTGCCCTTTGGTCCCAAAGACATTTTCCCACATTTTTCATTTTCTTTCAAAAGCTTTATGAGTTTTGCTTTCAAATTTTTGTCTGCAACCCATCTTGAATTAATTCTTTGTGTGTGGTGAGGGAGTAATCAAAGTTAATTTTTTTCCAATGGATGAAATGGATCTCTAGTTATTAGGGAACCATTTGTTGAAAAGCCTACTTCCCTGCCCCACCACTGAATTGCTTTGATGACTTGGTTAATAATCAATTGCTGCATAAATATGGATCTATTTCTGAACTCTCTTTTCCATTTCACTGATCTGCGTGTCTGTTCTTATGTCACTACCACCCACTTAAATAACTGGAGCTTTGCAGTTGATGTCAGGTAGTGTAAGCCCTCCAGCCTTTTCTTCGAATTGCTTTTGTCTATTCTAGGTCTCTGCATTTTCAAATAAATTTTAGAATCCATTTGTCAATTTCTATTTTTAAAAAATAAAAGCTATTCGAATTGGGGTTGGGGTTATATTGAAGCCCTACATCAATTTGGGGGAAACTGACATGTGAACACTGGGTCTTCCAATCCATAAACAGCATGTCTTTCCGTTTACTTACATCTTTAATTTCTCTCAGCTGGGTTTTAAGTTTTCAAGATTGAATTTTTCCCATCTTTCACTAAACCCGTTTCTAATTATCTTATGGTTTTTGACACTATTGTAAGTGGAATCGGTTTTTTTAAACATCAATTCCCAAGTGTTTGGTGCTTATATGTAGAAATACAGTTCATTTTCATATCTTAACCTGTTTTACGGGGTCATAAACAGATGAGAGAGGCCTCAGGAGTCGGCCTGTACTTGCAAAGGAGGGATGTGAACGGAACAGGGCTGACACACACGGAGCTCTCTTCCTGCAGAGCTGTCGGCTGGACATCACACCCTCAGTCTCCACCACGACCCGGTGAAGTCAGTTATGGTCCACGTTTTCCAGATAAGGAAGCTGGATGCTCTGACACCCCACAGGCAGCAAGTGGTGGCCAGGATTTCACCGAGAGCTTTGGAGCTCCAAGCTGCTTGCTCTTCCCAGGATACAAGTGGGGCACAAAAAAATCAGAATTACCTTTTGGAGGGTAGGCCCCTGGTCGTCCAGCCTTCTCCTCCTAGGTACGTGTTCTAGGAACCCATTGGCATTAGGGACCAGCAAGCGTGGTTGTGAGAGGCTGCGTGGTGGAAGGAACGTCCCAAGTTGGGGCAAACGGATGACTGGTTCTTCCACCATGACCACGCCCCTACCCACACCACGCTGAGAGTTCGGCAGTTTTCTACTCAAAACAGCACGACCCATGTTGCCCTGCCTCCCTGTTCACCTGATCTCACCACAAACAACTTTGTTTTGTTTCCCCAGATGAAAACTTCCTCAACGGGAAACGTTTTGCTGAACATTCTCTGGGAGAGGTGAAACCAAAAAATGACAGAAGTACTAAAAGGCATCAGCATTGACAGGTTTAAAACTGTTTTGCTCAGCGGGAAAAGTGTCTTGACAGGAGTATTGCAGCCCGCAGGGTGGACATGTGAAGAGGCGGCAGCTTGTGTCGAAGCTGTGTCACCTCCTGCCCATCCTACGGTCAAGAGATGTGAGATTTCCGGTGGGCAACACAGGCCGAGGTCCCCCCACCGTCCTTCTGGAGCTCAAGCTGCAGTGCCCGCAGGTGTGGGTTCAGCACCCACAGTGTGGCAGCCAAAGCACTGGGGATGGCCAGGCCTGACCCCACGGCCTCCTCAGGGCCTTCCTTGCCTGGGCAGTCTGTGGGCAGGTTGGCAGGACTGTGGCCACCATCCACCTGCGGCAGAAAAAGTCTCCTGAGGTCCAGAGAGAACAAAAGAGCCCAACTGAGAAGGGAGAGGCAGCACTGGGCCCACGGCCCCAAAGCTCCCCAGGCAGGAGCAGCGTGGGGGAAGTTTTCCCAAAACAGATTCCCTGACAGGCCCCTCTTCTGAGAATGGTTGTGGCCACAGGTCTGAGGTGGGCTCGGGAATCCGTCCTCCAGACATGTGCTCCGAGTGAGTCTTCTCATCAGGATATTGTGAGAAACATCACGTTAACCCAAAAAAGGATTGCAACCTCAAGAGACTTTGTTAAAAGCCTGCAGATCGGGTGGGATTGAATCAGAGATCCCCTGCCAGAAGTGAGGCAGGGTTTTAAGCCTGTGCTTAGGTGAGTTGTGTGAGTGTCTCAAACTCATAGGGGATTACCCCTCCAGAAAGTAAAGGCACCGGGTGGGCACTGGATGTGGGCTGATTTCCTTTCGAGAGAGGGGCCTGTCATGGAGTCTGTTTTGGGAAAACTCCCCCACGCTGCTCCTGCCTGGGGAGCTTTGGGGCATTAAGCCCGATGCTGCCTCTCCCTTCTCAGTTCCGCTCTTTGGTTCTCTCTGGGCCTCAGGGGACTTTTTCTGCCACAGGACGGATGGTGACTCACAGCCCTGCCAAACTGCCTAGGCCAGGTAGGCCCTGGGGAGGCTGGCCGCCCTCCTCGGGCCCCATGGGGTCAGGCCCGGGGTACGACAAGACAGCAAAAGATACCCCATGGGTAACCGGAGGAAAATTACAGTCGGGGCTCAACACAAACTCACTGCCTGAGAGAAAAGCTTGAGCCCAGGAGTTTGAGACCAGCCCGGGCAACATAGCAAGACTTCCTCTCTGTCCAGAAAAAAATCAAAAATTAGCTGGGCGTGGTGGTGCCTGCCTCTAGTCCCAGCTACTCGGGAGGCTGAGGCAGGAGGATCATCTGAGCCCAGGAGGTTGCAGCTGCAGTGAGCCATGATAGTGCCGCTGCATTCCAGCCTGGGCCACAGCATAAGACCCACCTCAAAACACGACAGATAAAACCCCACTGCCAAGGACCTGTGTCAGATGTTCCCTGGGCAGGCAGAAGACACTGCCTCTGCCCTTCGGCGGCTGAGGTCCCACGGCTGCAGAGAGGGTCTGTCCGTGCAGTCCCGCCATCCCCTCCCTGGGCCTGAGTTTCATTGTATTTTATCTTTTCTCTCCGTGGATGCAAATGCTCCCCCATGAGGGGAAGGAGACAGGAAGGACTTCAGGCCGAGGATGAGAGAAAGGGAGGAAGACACTGGGGACGGCACATGTGAGTGGGAAATACACACCAAGAGGAACAGGTTCCACAGGGCCAAGTGGACCCCGGACGATGACACGGATTCACAGGCCCGTGGTGCATGGGCGCCAAGCTGGGGTCTGGCCGGCCTGGAGCCGGCAGAGGAATGGTGACTGACATTTGGAACATTCGCTCCCGAAAGGCACCCCTAGCCCACCCCGCAGCTCAACTCCTTGACTCCTGAAGGTTGGTCAAGAGGCTGGAGGCTCTTTTTGGTGACCCTTCCTGCACCGCTGGTTGCCCTGGCAACCGCTGCCACTGGCCCGGCTCCCAAAGCATGGCTCCCAAAGCGAGAGCTGTAATGAGAATCTCAGGGGGGTTTGCTCTGCTTTGAGGACAATGGGTGGAATGTCCGCCCACAGCTCCCGTTCAGAACCTGTCCCCAAGGACGCCCCCAAGGAAGGGGAGGAAACAGGAGGGAAGGTGAGGAGGGGGCTGCAGTTCAGCTGAGAGAGAAGGAACTGGAACGTGGAACCAGCAACGTGCAGCCTCAGGGCCCAACGCACCGGGTCGGGACCCCGTGGGATGGGTCTGCTGGTGACCAAACAACAGCAGCCGGAAAAACGCCACCCCCCGGGGGCCCGTGGCGTCACCATTTTTATCCGGTGGCTTGAATGAAGACACGCTGCCCAGGTCTGCAGGCGACCCAGGGAGCGTGCTTCAGAGGACAGACTGGGCTTCCTAAGAGGGGCTTCATTCAACTGGAACAATGGACTGAAACCAGCGATTTCAAGAAATACATATGGGAGGCCGGGCACGATGGCTCACACCTGTCATCCCGGCACTCTGGGGAGCTGAGGCAGGAGGATCGCTTGAGGCCAGGAACTTGAGACCAGCCTGGGCAACAGAGAGACCTCATCTCTGCAAAAATAAGTGCATAAATTTTGAAAAGAAATACAAGATAGAGAAAGTTGACTGAACCAAAATCTTCTTGAGAGTTCAGATCCATCACAAGCTCAGTGTGCGTCTGTACAGACATGGCAGCCTGGCACATAGACGCCGGGGATGTGTTTGTGGCTTGTCTGCCATCTGCAGCTCTCCACCTCGCCGGGTGGCTGGGAACCCCTCAAGTATATATGTCTTAGAAACAAAGTCGGCTGATGCACTTAGCCTCCACTTCTGAACCAAGGAGATCCTCCTGCCTCGGCCTCCTAAAATTCTGGGATTCCAGGTGTGAGCCACCGTGCCCAGCCAAGACACTATCCTAGGGCTTCACAAATAGTGACTCACTTAAATCCTCATAACGGGTCTATAAATAGACACTGTTGCTATCTTCGACTCCATTTTCAGAGGAGGAAACAGGCATGGTACGCGGCCAGTAAGTAGCCAAGTCAGGATTCACCCCAGGCGGCGAGCTCCAACCCGTGGTCTACTGTTCACTCTGCTGTGTTTGTCTGCATTTTCCATGTAGACGGAACCTTCTGGAAGGCAGAGATTGTGGTTTCATAAGAAGACATCTCACAACGGGCCCTGAAGGTATCCGCAGATGCCAGGCGATGACGCCGGTGGCTGTTACGGCAGCAGCAGCGACCAAGGAGTGCCCTTCCCTCCAGCTCATGGACTGGAGTCCCGGCCCTGGGAAGAGGAGGTGCTAACTCCTCCCGGCTGAGGTGGTGGCTTCCTGAAACTGACTGAGAGCCCTGAAGATGGTGACAGCGGCTCAGGGCCCTGAGGGAGGCCTGGGCACTGGAGGGGAACCGTCTCAGGGGCCTGCTCCCCTCTGGCCTCCGGACACCTGCACCACCGCCCCCTTCCAGCCCCCGCCTCCTCCCCGTGACTCCCCACCGGACCCTGCCGCTCAGAGACTGAGCTGGAGGGCACAAGAGCTGGCTCTGGCCAGGCTGGCTGCAAGTTACAGTCTCCATAGGAGGCCTGGCCTGGGCTCTGGGGGTAGACGAGGCCAGGAGCGCTTTGCAGAGGCCAAGCTCTCAGGACAGCCATGGTCCTGATGCCAGGGGGCGCGCCGGGCAGGCGGGGTGCTCACCCCGGGCCTACCAGTCCTTCTCTCGCTCCTGTTGGGGGGTCTGCTCTGAGTTTTGCTGTGAGAGGCCTCGGCGTTAACTCACGCAAGGTCTGTCCCATGAATGTGACAGATGACGCCCACTCCTACCATGGACTTGGGGTCTCCCCCACGCACCCCCTCATCGCTTTACGATCGTGGCAGGTGCCTCTTCCCAGGCTGGCCTGTCTCTGCACCTCCTTCCAGAAACCCGAGGGCATCTCAGAGGTGCTGTGTGCAAAGCAGAGGGAGTGAGTTGCGTTTGACTTTTTATTTATTCACTTTTACTTTTTAGAGGCAGCGTCTCACTCTGTGACCCAGGCTGGAGGGCAGTGGCACAGTCCTGGCTCACTACAACCTCCGACTCCAGGGCTCAAGCCATCCTCCCACCTCAGCCTCCTAAATAGCTGGGACTTTGGGCATGCACACCACGCCCGGCTCATATTTTTTTTAATTTTTTATTTCTGTAGGGATGAGGCCTCGCTATGTTTCCCAGGCTGGTCTTGAACTCCTAGACCCAAGGACTCCTCCCGCCTCAGCCTCCTGAGTACCTGGAACTGCAGGTGTGTGCCACCACGCCTGGCTAATTTTTTTATTTCTTATTTTTGTAGAGATAGTATCTTGCTCTGTTGCCCAGGCTGGTTCCAACTCTTGGCCTCAAATGAGCCTCTGGGGTGGGTTTTTATTACGCCCATTTTACAGATGCGAAAACTTTGAGTCAAACAAATGATCTGTGGGACTGCATCCGCTCTGATGCTCATGCCAGGTTGCTTTTCACGTTAGCTTTTAACATTTAACCTTTCATGTTAATGCCCTGCTGCCGAGTAAGGCTACCCGTGCTGGGAGTGAAGAACAGTTACGACGAATTCAACAGAAAATTGCACAGCCCTGAGGAAGAGAGCTTCTTCGAATCAGAGACCCTGGTCCTCTGTCTGGGAACCCCCGTAGCTAGAATAAAGGCTGGCGTCACCAGCCCCAGTGTCCTCCGACCCCTCTCCAGGGAGAACCCACCCCAAACTCAGCAAACATTTCCTCTCTGTCCAGCAGACCCTTCTCCTGTTGTTCTTCTCATCCAGATGATTCCAGGATGCTCCCAGCCAAAGCCACCTTTCCTTAAGAAGACCCAGGGACATGCAGGACTGTCGCCCAGGACGGTGGACCTGACAGCCTCCGAGAGGTGGCTGGTGAGGACCAGGGGCTGCCTAAAAATAGACTCCTGCTCCAGGCGGCTGAGTGACGGCCTCTCCCGGGCACAGCTGGGACGTGTGACGAGAAATGGCGGTGCAGGAGCCAGGGAGACTGAGTGTCCCCAGTGGGCTTAAGTGGGGCTATTTTGAAGCCGGTTTATTGGGCGGCCGGGATGGGTCCCCATGCTTGCCTGGTGACTCCGAGGCACTTGGGTACAGGGAGGTGATGGGATGACAGCTCGGGACAAAGGTGGGAGCAAAGGGAATGAGAGGAGAACGTGTGGGGTGGGGGATGACACTGCCACGCAGGGCGCAGAGCTGGTGTGGCTTCTCGGAGGCCACCAAGCCACCACGGGGCCTCTGACTGGACCGGCCTGCCTCTGTGGAGCTGCGGGACGTCTCCTGTCATTCGAGGCGTGGCCGGCGGAGGGGGCAGGGGGAGGGGGGGGGGGGAG
>NW_007067492.1:67290-68179 GCF_000164805.1 Carlito syrichta
TTCTGGCTACGGAATTTCCAGGGCGCGGTGTGCCATGGAAACCATCAAGGTGCGACGGTTCCGTGGCGGCGACCTCACATCGACGCCCTGGTCCTGGTTGCGGCTGCAGCCGCAGGCGAGCCTGGGTGTGGCTCCCATCTGTCCCTGATGCATCAGGGACAGTCCCAGACTCCGGGGTGAGACTCCACCTCTGTCCAGGCCTCTTTCAGGGCTCGTCCTAGTGGCCACGCGTTGTGTCCAAGCCCCAGGACTCGCCAGGTCTGAATAGCAGCCCTCAGCCGTGCGTCCCCTGTCCCGATCCCAATGTCTCCGGCAGCCCTCGTGGCGTGACGATTCAGAGCCCACCGATGTCTGCTGAGAAACTGTTCCGCGCGTGCCCCAGAGCTCCAGTTGGTGAGACCCGGTTTTTAACCAAAATGGGATCATTATCCAGCGGGGTAATATGTGAGTTAAAAAAAATCAGTGACATTCCAGCATAAGAAACAGTAAAAAGCAAACAGGCGTTGATGCAGCAGACAAGAGCTCTGGGAAGGGGACATCGCAGCGGCTGAGATTGTTCTGGGGGACTTTGGTGGGGATTCAGGGCATGGACGGAACTCAGGCAGCCCTTCCACGTGGGAGGCAGCATGGATGCAGAGGTTCCAGGTGGGGGCAGGCCAGGCGTGGGGAACCTATTACGATACGGTGAGGGCGGAGAGGCGCAGGAAGGCGCAGCACCAGCAGGGCTGGCAAGCCGGAGGTGCGTGCTGGCAGCCCAGAAATCCGAGTCAACGCAAAGAATTGCGACACACAGAGGTGAGAAAAGAAGAGGTCTATTTAAGAAAGCCTCAGCCGGGCTCAGTGGCTCAGCCTGTCATCCCGCGCCTTGGGAGGCCGAGGTGAGTGGATT
>NW_007067492.1:68199-81387 GCF_000164805.1 Carlito syrichta
GTGAGACTCCGACTCAAAAAAAAAAAAAAAAAGAAGGAAAGCCTCATCCCCCCCACTGACAGGGAGTGGGCCCACACTCCAGGTGAGTGTGGCCTCATAGCCTCCCAAAACCGTGGCTGAAATCCTTTTCTTGGGGTAGCCATGGCAGTTCGTGTCCTTTCCTCCTGTGTCCGCCACTTGCCCTCGGCCTTGGTGCCGCTGTCCCGGGTTCCCACACTGGCCGCAGTCTGGCCTCTCAGCACTGCTTTGTTTCCCATGGGGACCGGGACGAGGCCGGGCCTTCGCAGCCGGCCCTCGTGCTGGCGCCAGTTCCAGGTCGAGTGACACCGCTGTGCCGCCCGTAGAGGGACGCACCTCCTTTGACTTCAGAGGGCATCAAGGACCATGTTCTTGACGTCTTGAAACTCTATGACAAGAATGACCCTGAGAAGCTCTCAGTAAATTCTCATTTTATGAAAGACTTGGGCCTAGACAGTTTGGACCAAGTGGAGATTATCATGGCCATGGAAGACGAATTTGGTAACATTCACGGGCTCAGTCTTGTATCTGCACATTGTGATGCTTGATTTAGGTGGATTAAATGGAAGAAATGCAAAGAAAAAGAAATCCTTTTTCTTGGAGATGTTGCACGTGACTGACATGACTTCCCTGTTGACCACCTGTGGATGTCTTGGAGATCCTGTGACACGAGACCCATTAATGTCCGCCCACATTATCATAGCCCCTAGAGAAGGGTGTGACAAGGATTCTAATTCTCCTGCACCTTCCCAAATGACATTCCGTAGAGCTAGTGGAGGGTGCACCTCCCCTTATCTCCTAGGCATATCTCCAGCGGGTAGCTTCAGGGATCCTGGGCTTCCCTGTAGATAGGGCCCAATTTACTGGAAGATTGAATCCCCACCGGCTCTCCCTCTGAGCGGTCATAACTTTTGTGATTACAAGTTTTGTGACTTTTACAGTCCTTGCCCAATGCATGATGTCTTAGGCCTTGTAAATTCTCTTTACTCTAGGCATGCTTGATGGCCACTACGAGATACCTCTAATACCTGGAAGTCTGTTTCTGAAAACACAAAGTCGGTAAGGTTAATTTTACCTAAAGTGTGCATTTCTCCAAAAGCATAGCTTCTACTTTCTCATAATTGCGTCAGGGTTTAAGAACAAGATGAAAAATGGCTTCCCACTCTCGGTCTGTCCTTGCAGGTCTTTCCTCTCAGAGCCGACAGACATTTCCGTGGCTGGGGAGACCCCACGGCCAGTGCGGGCAGGATCGGGGCAGGAAATGCATCAGAGACAGCCCTGAAGCTCAGAGACACCTCGTCCGGCTACTTTACAGTGGGGGGAGCCAGGGTCGGGTTTTCCGAAGCTCAGTCTGGATGTGGGGCAGGGTGGACCGTAGCGGAAAAGACGGAAGGCGGGACGTCATCTCCAGGCCTTGATCTGGCCATGAAGCTGGCCCACTCCTCAGTGACCAGAGCAGAAAGTCCAACAAAGCAAAGCTCGCCAGGGCCTCCTTCGATGATTCAGTTGGCTGAAGGAATGGCATCTTGTCTTCTTTTCTTTTCTTTTCTTTTTTGAGTTGGTATCTCACTCCTCAGCCAGGCTGGAGTGCACTGGCATGCATGCTCATGGCCACCCCAGTGTCGACCTTCTGGGCTCCAGCAATCCATCCACCTCAGCCTTCCAAGTAGCCAGAACTACAGTTGCATGCTACCACACCTGGCTATTTTTTGTTTCATGGTAGAGACAAGGTCTCCCCAAGTTGCCTGGGCGGGTCTCGAACCCGCAGCCTCGGCCTCCCAAAGTGCTGGGATTACGGGCTGAGCCACCAAGCCCAGCCTTTCTTTTCTTTTCTAATAGGTATGACATCTTGCTATGTTGCCCAGGCTGGTCTCAAAATATTGAGCTCAAGCAATCCTCCTGCCTCAGCCTCCCAAAGTGCTGGGATTTAGGCAGGAGCCACCGTCCCGGCCTAAATGGCATCTTTTTGAGAGGTTCTGTGAGAAATGGGACTGACACCAGGAAGTCCAAACGCTGGTGACGCGGAGGTACAGGGCACATTAGTCACTCCCCATGCACACACCAGGGCTGGGCACCACTGCATGCAACAGAGACACCAGCATGGAGAGAAAGCCCTCATGGGGAAGAAGAAGCAAACCACCCCCCAGCCGCCGGCCTCTTGTGGGACCCCCATTCCTGCCCATGGAGCTCTGGTTGTCTTGGGGGAGCCCCTGCACCCGAAAGGGGCTGCCTTCCCTTGCTAGGAACCAGCCCCGGGCTGCTTTGATAGGAGTCGCCCGTGTTACCAGCAGTTTAATTTGATGCCGTGCGGAACCAGATGGCCCCAGCTTTCGGTAGCTTCCCAGCATTCTTCTCCTGATCTGGGCCCACAGCCCCTCCCTAACCGCCCCCTTCTCCAAGCGGTGGCCCGCCTCAGTCCTCGTGTGCTGTTCACCTACAGTCTTACGACTCGGTTTGTCCTCATTCTGCCACCCAAAGGTGTTCGGCCACCACCAAGGGGCGGAGAGCAGGGACACTCAGAGCAGAGGGCACAGCGTGGCCGCCTCCCCTCCCAGAAGGGCCAGGGGAGGCAGAGGAAGGGGAGGTCAAGGAAGGCTTCAGCACGGTGGGGGATCTGGGGTCCAGACTCAGCCCCTCGTCCCTGCCCTGCAGGCTGCCGCCGACTAAATTCTGCCCCGGCCTCTCCCAGGTGTGTGTCTCCACCAGGGGCCTGTGCTCTGACGTCGCGTGTCTTTCTATTTCTCTGTCCTTTTTGGCACACTCGACCCAGTTATTCTGAGGTCCTCGTCTTAAAGTCTCAGGATGCAGGCAGGACGCTCTCCGTGTGTTTCCAACACAACTGCATCGCGCATTTATTTCTTAAAGCTTCATCTACATGAAGCGCCTAACAATGCCACCAGCTCCATCTCGAAGGAAGAGACGACGTGATGGCCACTCTCGGGCGGCTTGCTGGGAGGCTTGGAGGGCATGGCTGACACAGCCTGAAACACCAAATACACAGCATGGTGGGGGGGAGCCCGGAGATGGAATGTGGTCTCTGACCCCCACAGTCATCAGAGCCCCCTGCTGAGCTCCTGGGGCTGCCCGCAGCTGTCCCTGTGTTTCCCCAGTCCCTCAGGAAGCCCAAAGGCCCCATCCCAGGCACAGACATAGGAACCCTTGAGGCTGGGTCTGGAAGCGTGGCCTTCCCGGCCGGCCATGAGCTCCTGGGAGCTGGCCCCCCACCGTGACCGGCTCTAAGCTGGCCATCTCACACAGCAGGCAGAGGGTGGTGACAGGTGTAGCTAAAGCCTTCCTGGGAACAATGACACGGGCCAGCTCTCACCTGTTGTTCTCTGTCCCAACAGCTGTGTGAGATGAGTGAGCCCGGACAGGGCCAGCGGCAAAGGGGAGGCTGGTTGCAGCCCCCGGCCCAGCCTCTGTGTGGCCTTTGCATGCATGCATGCGCGCGCACGCACGTATCTGTGGAATGTGACAGAGACTCAGGCTGGAGCCTTCGGTGCAGGGACCCGCAGCCTCCAAACCCCAGAGGCCGCCACTGCTAGGAGCTTCCGGCGACCACATGGAGTCACACTGGTCACGGGACCTCGACCATGTTCTCGCGGGTTGTACCTCGGGAAGAGGCCTCCTGTTTGCTGTCTCCTATACCCCCAGCGAAGCCCCAGGAGGACGAGGGGCAGGGCTGGGCCTCCCGTCACAGAATTTAGTCTGTGTTGGGACCCCTCCTGCATCATCCATCATCCCCCTCCTCCAGCAACAACTGCCCCTAGGCCACCCAGGAGCACATGCAAACAGGTGACCTGAGACCCGAGACCACCTTGGTTTCATCCCCTGCCCCCTGAGGTTCAGAAAACTTTCTCTCTCTCTGTCATATTTGGCACACTTGACCCGGAAAGCTTTGAAGCTTTGAAGCCAGGATTCAGGCAGGATGCCCTCGTGCCATTCAAACACAGCTCCATCGTGTATTTATTTCTCAAAGCCCAACCTATAAGAAGTGCCCGGTGTGGCCATCAGAACTAGCTTAAAGGGAAGAGAGGACATGATGGCCACTCTCAGGTGGCTGCCAGGAGGTTCGGGGAGCGGATGTCTGGTAAATGGACCTCAAGTACCAAGAAAACCACCCTAGGAAGGCCGGCGCCCACCGCTCGTTTCAGAAGACCAGGACTGAGGAGAGAGAGAATCCTGAGGGCAGGTCGGGGAGTTCAAACACTTTGGAGGGCAGAGCAAGGTGGCTCTGTGCGAGGTGCTGACAGCAGCACCAGCAGTCAAGGACTTTCTTGCCTTCGGAAGAGCACACAGAATTGTCCAAATCACAACGAAGAGGGAGGAGAAGGGGGCTGGCCTCTTCCCCGTCATCACTAACCACGATCCGAGGGCGTCTGCTGAGTCCTGTCGGTCAGGGTCTCACCTGGGGGTAGCAAAACCCGCTGTGAGAAACTGCCCTTGCTGTAATTTACCAATAATAAATTGTTATGTTATTTTCTAAATAACATAGTAAATTATGTTATTTTATTTTGCAAGATGAGCTCTCACCACGTTGTCCAGGCTGGTCTCAAACCCCTGGGCTCAGATAATCCTCTTGCCTCAGCCTCCCGAAGTGCTAGGATAACAGGCGTGAGCCACCACGCTCGATCTCACTTACCAGTTAAATGTGATTTCGCTTTTTATTTTTTTCATCACCTGAATAACTCCTTCATGCTTACAGTTGGATGTTTAGAACACGTGCGGGAGCAAAGATGGACACCTCAGTCATTTGCATTCTCACCCAGAGAGGTCTCATCCTTCCAGCCTCTTCTCCAAGCATAAACACGTTTTGGTTAGGTTGCAATGAATCCAACAAGCACATCGGTTTAAGGTATGTTCACGTTAGATGGTGCTGTTGTTGTCCACGGTCAATGGTGGCTCATGACAGTGACAACTTCTTAGGCTGAAAAGAGTTACCCTGTAGGAATGACAGCCATTATCTGCCACAAGGCTTCTTGGATTTATCATCACCCTGGATGTCTCTGAAGAAAGCCCAGCCCCCTGCCTGCCACGTCCTCATCTCTAACCAGCACTGTTTTGCCTTTTTCCCCCCCAGTGGCTCGAGAGTAGTTGACCCACAAGGCAGGAAGGTGTGTAAAAAGTAACCTGGTACACTCAGATAGGGTCCCTGACCTCAAGGAAAGGTTGATTATGGGAGAGGAAGTACATAGATTTAAAACACTTACATGGTTGGGCATGGTGGCATACACTTGTAATCCCCGAACTTTGAGAGGTCGAGGCGGAAGGATCGCTTGGGGCCAGGAGTTTGAGACCAGCCTGCGCAGCATAGCAAGACCTCATCTCTACTTTTTTTTTTTTAATGAACTGGGCATGGTGTTCACCTGTAGTCTCAGCTGCTTGGGAAGCTGAGGCAGAAGGATCACTTGAGCCCAGGAGTTTGAGGCTGCAGTGAGCCGTGATCGTGCCACTGCACTCCAGCCTGGGCCAACGAGCAAAACCCTGTCTCTAAAAAAATAAAATAAAAACCAGTTACATGATACATGATTAAATGCATTCATGGGCTCGCATAGTGCAAGAGATAATGGAGGTCTTAGCCCCACCACCACCCCCTTCCTCTATCTTACAGATGAGGAAAATGGCCCCAGAAACAGACTCATCAAAGCTCCATGTTAGTTTCTTTTTTGAGTTGGAGTCTCACTCAGTCACCCAGACTGGAGTGCAGTGGCCGCTCCCGGCCACCGCAGCCTCGACCTGCTGGGCTCTGGCGATCCCTCCGCCTCAGCCTTCCGAGTAGCCGGAATTACAGGCGCGCGCTGCCACGCCCGGCTGATTTTTTGATTTATTATAGAGATGAGGTCTCGCTGCCCAGGCGGGTCTCGAACCCGCGGGCTCAGGCAGTCCACTCACCTCAGCCG
This sequence comes from Carlito syrichta, assembly GCF_000164805.1. Classification (NCBI taxonomy): domain Eukaryota; kingdom Metazoa; phylum Chordata; class Mammalia; order Primates; family Tarsiidae; genus Carlito; species Carlito syrichta. The sequence continues at coordinate 74,118 of NW_007067492.1, forward strand.
CCCAAAGGCGAGGGATTACAGGCTGAGCCACCGAGCCCGGCCATGTTAGTTTCTGAGCCCCTGAGAGGTCCGTGTGCCTTCTAGTTTGGGTGCAAATGCGTCAGACACATTTTCAGCGAGTTCACAGTAAATCACCAACTCACATTGCTCCCTCCAAAAGGCAAAAGCCCCCAGAGAAAGTCACGGAATTTAGAACCTTCTCAGCCCCAAAGGGTTAACAGAGGCCAGCGATGCAGAGGGCTCCCCACCGGCACTGGGACAGAAAAAGAACTCAGGGGCTGTTTTTCTCCTCTGAAAGCCAATCCCAGCGGAGTCGCTGGGGCTTTTCAAACCAAATATCTTTCCAGCTTGAAGCGAGTAAGGCATGACCTCAGCCACCACGCACGCAGTCTCCCGCTGAGACGCCTCGAGCGTGGCTGGGCCGGGGCGACCAGTAAATAACCTGCATCTGGGAGGCGCATGGTGGGAGGAAGTGCTGTCTTCAGAAGTGGTTTCAGCTGGAAGGCCGGGGCTCCCTCTGTGGATATCATCGTCATCTGTTAGCGATTTCCCCGTGCCCACGAAAGCCAGACGCCAGACCCGACCCCGTCCCTGCAGACCGGCTTGAGGGGTCCATGTCTGTGGCTTTGGCGGGGTCTCTGAGCCACGTCTGTCCCAGTTCTCACGGGACGAAGGGGGCGTGGGAGGCAAACGATGACGGTCTTGCGGGACCGACTGTACGGCCATGGAACCCTGCGTCCTCCGCGAGAGCCGGGGAGGAAGAAGCCTCGATTCTAGGCCGCAGAGACGAGTCGACTCCCCGAAATTTGAATATTGAGTCAATGTCAGCCAAACCTAACTCTGCAGGCATCGGGCAACTGAGACCAGAAACTCGCACTCATGTCCACAGTTACAGAAACAAATATGACATTAGTGTGGTGATCAGCAATCGTGCATGAAAAAAATTAGTTATTGTAAACAATACCATGGAGACATTTGTAAAACATGCAGTGGATCCGCCAGACAGGGGAACCGGATTTTCCCCTGGTTTTCCGTGACCTTGGGCACGTCGCAAGGATTGAGCCTCAGTTTCTGTTGGATTTCAGGCTTAGATGATCTGAATGTCCCTCCATCTCCGGCTTTCTAGGACTCAGAGCTTCCTTAGGAAGTGTGGGAATAGAATCGTCAGAACTTCAGAAATCATCACACCGGAGCAGCGAACTGGGCTGAGCGCCACAAGGCAGTTTAGACAGAAAGGTCTGGGCCTCCGAGGTTACAGCCTAAGAAAACCACAAAGGCAGAAACAACCCCTGGGCGCGGGACTGAGTTGGAGTTTCAGACCACAAAGGGTCACCATGTGACGCTGCGGCCCCTCTACCTCCTCCAGACGGCGCTCGGCCCTCAGGGTGGACGCGCCCCTGGTGAAGAGCCAGGGTGGCTACTTTAGGGACAGGGGATTCTGGACATACACGGGAAGCAACTTTTCTCTTGCAGGAAATGCCTGCCAGGACCCCCTTGAGGATGTCCTCCGGGGTACGAGTCCCGTCGAATCCTGGCCGAAAGGCGAGTTTGGGACTCAGCCTTTGCACACCGTCCTCTCTCTTGCTCTCTTTTGTTTTCTGCAAGTGATGGATGGATGTGCTTGCAGGGGAGTTCAGCCTGATAAGTTACTTCCTCCTCCAAAGGCGTCTGACTCACCTCCAGTTCACCTCCCGCGAGGCTGCTGGGGACCAGACAGCGCGGGTTTTTCCTGAGTCTCCATGAACTGTGGTTTCTTGACTCAAGCCCCCACATGTAGCATCACGCCATTCAGGAAGCCCAGCCAGGGGCCACAGAGCTACGGCTGCAACAAAACCTACCCGCCTCCCTTTTCCGCTTCAGGGCACAGCAGGATAAAAAGACTGCCCAGACGCGCAGCAGCTGCCCAGATGCGCAGCAGTGACCAGATGTAGGCTGGGACCCACCCCACTTCTGATCCCCACGAGGGAGACCACCAGCCTGCTTTATGAGGTAACTTAAGGCAGCTCTAGTTACCTGGTCATGAACCTCACATCCTAAAGGAGATAGGCAGAGGGTGTTTCCCATTTAAAAAAAAAATCTTAGTTGTCTGCACACCACGTGTCTTCCAGACTGACCCCCAAGGCTTGACAGCCTGGGACAGAAGAGAGAAGATCCTCCCATCCTCTGCCCTGTCTGCCGGACTTTCTCTCTGCTGGATGCCGCCACACATACATGCACACACAACGCATACATGCATGCATGGAGTACAGTAGGCAGCGATCATACCTGAGCGGTTCCTCTGAGGCAGGCATAGTTACACAGGTTTTATTAGGCAGGTCTAAATTAAAATGGGGCAAGCGTTCAGACAGCTTTCTCGTCCGTACACGACCTTCACCCGACCCACCAGACACATCAGACCTGACCACCTTTCAAGCTGGAACGTGGATCAGGAAACCACAGAAACAATAGAGAGTCACCCAGACACAGGCATCATGTCCCAAGAAAAGCTCACATCTAGTTAGACAGTCGTTTTCACTACTTAGGAGATCCTGTGACCTTAAAGGTGGAGAGATGGTCATCAAAACTCAAGACCAGGCCAAGCACAATGGCTCAGGCCTGTCATCCCAGCACTTTGGGAGGCTGAGGTGAGAGGACTGCCTGAGCCTGTGGGTTCGAGACCAGCCTGGGCAACAAAACAGCCTTGTTTCTACAATAAATAAAAAAAATTAGCTGGGCATGGATATGTGTGCGTATAGTTCCAGTTACTTGGAAGGCCGAGGTGGAAGGATGGTCGGAGCCCAGCAGGTCGATGCTGGGGTGGCCACGAGCATGCCACTGCACTCCAGCCTGGGTGATGGAGTGAGACTCCAACTCCAAAAAAAAAAAAAAACCTCGTGACCAGACACCTGCAGCCCACCCCTCTTAGCTCACAGAAGGTGGAGAGACGGTCATCAGAACTCAGGACCAGACACCTCAGCTTGTAGTTTGCTTAATCATGGTTGCAAAAGCATATCAAGCTTCTTGTCAAAGGTAAGCACCTGCCCTCTCCTCAGTGACCAACGCTTCTTCTTGAGTGTGCTCCTTGTTCTAACAAAATTTTTCTTAAACCCTACTTTTGATTCTCTCTGAAATTCTTTTCTGTGGTGAAGTCAAAGAACGCACGGAGCAACACACCGCACCCCACCTGGCATCACCATTAGGGTGGGAAGACAAAGAGTGTGTAAGCCTGCGCTTTCAAGGAGACCGACCTGCCACGTGGGCCCCGGCCACCCGATGAGAGGAAACGGCTGCCTCACCACCACCCTGCACAGGGGTGAGCCAGCCCCGCCTACCAGGCTGCCCACTGTCATCCCATGAACGGCAGGCCCGCATGGCCTGCGTGCCCCACAGAAATGGTCCAGGGCTGACCTGGAAGGCTCCCAGGACACGAGTGCACCCCAAGAAACACTGAGGCTCACACAAGCAAGGGTGAGTGACACCCCTGAAATCTCCTGGGGCTGCAGGTGAGGACCCCAGGAACTGAAAAGGAAGGCCTGTCCCTGGGGGGTCTGGACAGAGGAAGGCAGCCCCAGCAGGGCCTTGTCAGAGGGTTCAGACTAGGAGGCCCAAAGCCCCTGCAGAGGCTGAGACCCCGTGAGGACGCAGCCCACCCACTGGGCCTGCTGGGGCAGGAGCAGAGGAGCGAATTTCCTGTAAATAAAACACACACACACACACACACACACACACACACACACACACACACACACACTCACATGGTGTGATCTGAGAAGGCAGTGGGGCTGAGGAGGGGAGGGGGCTGCAGACCCCTCCCAGTCCCCAACCGTGTTGTCATGGCACACGGTGACACGTGAGCCCTGGAGGGAGGTGTCCCCCTGCCAGCATGTCGGCCTTCCCTTTTCCTTATTTGAACTTTGCGGCTCAGTGTCCCGAGTAAAAATAGCAAGAATATCTCATCTGAGATGTCAGGACTTGATAAGTCACAAAAAAAGAAAATTAATGGCAGCGTTTATTGGGTCCTCCTGTGTGTGCCAGGCGCATTTATTATTAACTCATTTAATCCCAAGGGAGGCGTGGAGCAGGCTGGGAAGCAGAAACAGCCTGCACATTTTTCTGGCTTTTGTGATCTCCAGCTCAGGAGGCTGGGGAGGCGGAGGAAGCTGAGATGGAGCGTCTGGAAGAAACTCTGGAAGAAACTCGAGGGGAGAAGGGTTTTCCTGGACAAAGGTTCATCTGGCAGGAGCAGAAGGAGACAAGGGAGAAAGAGGTTGAGAGGGAGGGAGAGGAGAGGGGAGGGAGAGAGAGACACAAAGAGGGCGGAGGGAAGGAGGGGGAGAGAAGCAGAGTCTGAGGGGGGGAGAAAGGGAGAGGAAAGGAGGGAGGAAGAAACAGAGAGGTGGAGGGAAGGAGGGAAGAGGGAAGGAGAGAGGGAGGGGGAGAGGTGGGGAGGAAGGGAAGGAGAGAGACAGGGGGTGGGAGGAGGGGAAAGGGGGAGAGAAGCAGAAAGAGTCAGGGGAGAAACAGAGAGAGGAGAGAGGGAGGGAGGGGAGAGGGAGAGAGAGACAGGATGCTGGAACCCAGGGCAGGGCAGGGCGCCTGTGCCCGGCTCCTGGGCTCCTCTGAAAGAGACAGCTGGACCTGGGAGAGGGGTGGAGGGACGCACAAGCAAGCCTCCCCAGCCTGCCGGGGAAGCACAGGCCCACCTGGCCATCAGACCCCACGGCGGGGCCGCCATGCTCCCACACAGACCGAACATGAGGGACCCCGCGAGGACGTGAGGGTCCCCAAATGCATTTGCACTCAGCGAGACCCCAAGACCGCACACAGTCTGGGAGGGGGGGAGACCCAAGAAGGGCTGAGCCTGCGTTTCCCTGAAGCCTGAGGGGAAACGGGCTGCTGTCAGACGGTGAGCCATTGCAGAAAAAGGAAGCTCGTGCTCGTTTCTTGGCAGCTGAGTGTTGGCCCACGTGGGCATAGGCCGCGTTTGTCTTTATTTTTTATTTTTTATTTTTTGAGTTGGAGTCTCACTCGGTCGCCCAGACTGGAGGGTAGTGGCCGCTCCCGGCCACTGCAGCCTCGACCTGCTGGGCTCCGGCCATCCTTCCGCCTCAGCCTTCCGAGTAGCCAGAACTACAGGCATGCGCTACCACGCCCGGCTGATCTTTTGATTTATTGTAGAGATGAGGTCTCGCTGCCCAGGCGGGTCTCGAACCCACGGGCTCAGGCAGTCCACTCACCTCAGCCTCCCAAAGGCGCGGGATGACAGGCTGAGCCACCGAGCCCGGCTGCGTTTGTCTTTAAATTCCCAGCTCTGCACCTGGAAAATCCTCAGCGAGTGCTTGTTGAACGACTTGACTTTACGAGTCAGAGGGGGAGAGGGTGCTGTAGATGAGGCTACAGAAAGACACCATAGTGGTTCTCAAAGCACGGTACAGGAACCCCGGGGGTCCCAGATCTCTTCATAATAAGCCTAAAACAGCACATGGCTTTTTTCATTCTAATTCTCTCCCTGGGGGGTCATTTCCAGAGGCTGCCTGGTGTGATCTTGCAACTGATTGAATGTGGAAGGAGATATGACAGCCCCACTGTCTTTTACCAAAAAGATTTGCAAAATGTAAAACAATACCACTCTTTTCACTGGATTTTTTTTTTCAAACATAGTTACTTTTCATTAAAATGTTTCATAGGCTGGACTCAGGGGCTCAGACTGTCATCCCAGCACTTTGAGAGGTTGATGCCAGTGGGTTGCCTGAGCTTGTGGGTTTGAGACCAGCCACGGCAACTTGGCGAGACCTCGTCTCTACAATAAATCAAAAATTAGCCGGGTGTGGTAGCGCGCACCTGTAGTTCAGGCTCCTTGGAAGGCAGAAGCAGAGGGATCGCCGGAGCCCAGCAGGTCGAGGCTGCGGTGGCCATGAGCGTGCCACTGCCCTCCAGCCTTGACGATGGAGTGAAACTCCAACTCAAAAAAAAAAAATGTTTTACGTTAACATACAATGGGTTTACTAATTTATTTATTTATCTATTATTTTAGAGACAGGGCTTCATTCTATCACTCGAGCTGGGGTGCAGTAGCATCATCGTAACTCATGGCAGCCTCGAACTCCTGGGCTCACACAATCCTCCTGCCTTGGCCTCCCAAAGTCTAAGATCACAGGCATAAGCCCCTGCACTCGACCATATGCGCGTATTTTCAAATGGATGAGCAAACACATTTTGTTTAAATTTTTCAGCTCTAGCTCTTCATGCGGCATTTATTGCTGTGGACCATATAACCAAGGGTGGGGGAGGGCGTATCAGCCTGGCCGTTTGACCTTCAGGCTATTTGACCTCTCTGGCCTGGCCACCAAGGGAGCTGAGCAGACCAGTCCCAAGGCCCCTGCACCTGGAGCAGCCTCTCACTCTTGGATCTTTCACAGCAGAGGTGGAAACCGGAGGCTCCCGACGGCCAAAGGGGCCCTCCCTGAAACCCTGGCTCCTCGGGTATGCCACAGAAAAGCCCCAGGAGAGGGCTGCCGGCTAAGAATAACTGCCCCGAGGTGAGGGAGAGGGGAGGGGTCAGAGGGCTCCCCCACCCACCCACCCTGGGGCCTGAGGAGAGGATGAAGTCAGCAATCAGCCCGGCAGCATTTCTGGGCCGCGGGTCTGTGGGTGACTGCCCAAAATCTGCCTCTAGAAATGCCACCTTTCATCTCTGCTGCACCCAGAGTGTGTGCTTGTCTGTGTGTCCGTCAAGTGCGAGAAATAATCCGATGTAGGCTCTGACATCCTTTCAGGGAAGACTTGCAGAAAAACAAAGCTCCGAACCTCGGGTTTCAGTAAACCACGCCCATGGTGCGGCCATGGCAATCCCCTTGTGAATGAACCTGGGACCTTCCCACCCAGGGGCACCTATTCCATACTTTGCAAACCACTGGTCAGTGAAAAGAGTGGATTTTTGTGAGTCTGGGTCTCACTCTGTCACCCAGGTTGGAGAGCAGTGGCAGGATCACAGCTTGCCGCAGCCTCAGCCTCCAGCCCCAGCCTCCAAGTAGCTGGGACTACAGGCATGCACCACCACACCCAGTTAATTGTTTTGTTCTGTTTTGTTTCTGCAGAGACCAGGTCTCACTATGTTGCCCAGGCTGGTCTTGAACTCCCAGACTCAAGCAATCCTCCCACCTCAGCCTCCCAAAGGGCTGGAATTGCAGGCGTAAACCACCTCACCAGGCCTGGCATTATTTTACATTTTGCAAATCTTTTTTTTTTTTTTGAGTTGGAGTCTCACTCTGTTGCCCAGACTGGAGTGCAG
>NW_007067492.1:81407-84669 GCF_000164805.1 Carlito syrichta
CAGGCGGGTCTCGAACCCGCGGGCTCAGGTCATCCACTCACCTCAGCCTCCCAAAGGCGCAGGATTACAGGCTGAGCCACCGAGCCTGGCTTGCAAATCTTTTAAACGTCTGGTTTAAGAGAAAACAGTGGGGCTGTCATATCTCCTCCCACACTCGGTCACTTGCAAAAAATCACACATCATGCAGCCTCGGAAGCGCTCCTGTGAGACAATGAGAATGAAGAAAGCAATTTTAGGCCTTCGGATTATTATGAGAGGACCTGGGTATAGGGATTCCTATACCGCGCTTTGAGAACCACTAGTCTATCACACCTTTCTCTTCCCCTCCTACAGCACTCTCGTTCACTCTGGCTCACACAGTCACTCAACAAACATCCCTAGGGGAACCACCAGGTGTTAAGCTGGAAATCTGAAGACAAGATGTCCCGGCTTCACTCTTCCCTCATCCAGCCCGTCTCTGGCCCTCCGACCCCGTCCCCTCTGGGTCCCATGATCCTTTGTGGGCTTCTTGGAAGCCTACTCTGAAACACTGCTATAAATGCCCAACAATAAATAAACATGGGCTATTTCTGAAGTGTACCCAGGAATAGCCAACTGCCCAAATAGCCAAGATTGTGCTTCAGATCCTGGGAAAAATAGAAATGGGGGCACAGCTTATTTTTCCGTCGCCCAGAGCAGGAGCGGTGGTCACATATGTCTAATTTTAGCTTTCTGTCTCCATGTTTTAAATCTCATTATCTTGTGACCTGGGGGAAGCGGGGGCAACGGAGAGAGATGGGGAAAGAATTGGTGGGGGGGAGAATGAGAATGAAGGAAAGATGGGGACAAAAGGCAGTTCTGTCCTTCAAATTCCAGCGCTTATGATAATACGCAGAAAAACAGCTCAGTCTGGCGTCAATATCTCCTTGACCCTGTTAGACGGGGTTATAAAGACCCAGGCAGCGGGTGCGTCATAGAGGAACCCCCCCCAACCAGACAACCCATGGAAGTAAGTGAGGCGGGATAAAAAAAGCCGCCGTGAAGAGTGGAGCAGACCTGCGGCCTTACAAAAGGAGTTTCAGGTGAGCAGGAAGGTTCCAGAATGAAGACCCTTCAGGGCCGGGCGCTGCAGCTCACACAGTCCAGCACTTTGGGAGGCCAAGATGGGAGGATGCTTTGAGGCCAGGAGTTTGAGACCAGCTTGAGAAACAGAGAGAGACCTCTCTCTGTGAACATTGGCTGGGCGTGGTGGTGGGTGCCTGTCATCCCAGCTTCTCGGGAGGCTGAGGTGGGAGGATCACTTGAGCCCAGGAGTTCGAGGCTGCAGTGAGTTATGATTGTGCCACTAGGCGACTTTGTCTCTTGAAAGAAAAGAAAGTGGTTCTGTGTGTCACATGCTGCTTTGGAGGAGGACAGGCAATAGACCGATGAGCTGTTTCCCCGCCCTGTCCGGTCCCTCTCTCGGAGATTGTCAGCCAATCTGACATGTTTAGCGAGTCGTGGCTGAGACACCAGCCCGTGTTCAGCTGGTGAGCACTTGGGCCGGGCAGAGCCACCCCCTTCTCAGGAAAGGCTGGTGAAATGGAACCCCGCTCTGTGTCTCAGGGAGGGGAACCCCCACGTGACCAGCAGCCCCCCAACCAGACCACCCACTTGCCGTGACAGGGACACAGGAGTCCTACTGCCGGCCTGGTCTTGCACCACCTGCCAAGACGCTGACCAGGAGTCCCCAGAGCAGCCATAGGGCCCCTCATTGCTCCTGCTCCGACCCCTCCAGACCTGTCTTCATGCCGCTCAGCCGTCCGCAGCGGTGCTCTGGGGATGTGGCACTGGCTCTTGGCCCCCCCAGTCCCAGCTTTCCCCAAGGGCTCTCGGTGGACTTGAACTTCGTGTCTTGATGCGCTCTGCTGATCCAGCCCCAGCCACGAGAGCTCCCAACGCCATCCCCATCCCGCCCCAAACACACTGCCCCGCTGTGTCCTCAACACGGAGCAGACATGCCTTCTCCAAGGCCTCCCCCGAGAGCGGCCCCCACAAATGGTGCAGCCCTGAGGGCGGCTGACGCCAAAGGCCAACTCACCAGGCCTGCAAGCGACAGAGCCTGACCAGGGAACGAACATACACACACACACACACACACACACACACACACACACACACACACACACACACACGGCATCACCACAAGCTCCGTCCACATGTAGATGTGGCCGGCCAGGCACCTTTCTCACCGGATCTTGTTTCCTAGTCTTTCGTTTTTCCTTCGCATAAAATAGCGTGAAAGATTAAAATCTCCCTCCTGGATTAGTGGTGTGAGGAACAATTTTAAAAATTATTTCATGGCCTTCATGATAGATAGGCTTCTTTAGAAATTATCTAAGAAGAACGTAAGCTTTTCTCAATCTCGTGAACAGCAGACTCCAAGACCCCTCAGAAACCATGTCTTTTCTTCTCTAAATTATTGGTCAAGGCCGGTGTGGTGGCTCACACCTAGAATCCCAGCATTTTGGGAGATCGAGGAGAGGGGATTGCTTGAGCACAGGAGTTTGAGACCAGCTTGTGCACCATAGCAAGACCTCATCTCTACAAAAAAACCAAAAAAAATTAGCGAGGCATGGTGGTGCACACCCGAAGTCCCAGCTACTCAGAAGGCTGAGGCGGAAGGATCACCTGAACCCAGGAGGTTGAGGCTGTGAGCCATGACTGTGCCACTGCACTCCAGCCTGGGTGACAGAGTGAGACCCCAACTCAACCCCCCCAAAAAAAGAAGAATCATTGCACTAGTCTACAGTTCCAAAGTCTGCTTCTACTAAATTAATGCATAAATAAACAAACAAACAAATAGATGACTGGTCAAGAATTTGGCTAGATTAAAAATAGCAACAGGGCTTGCTTGGTGTCTTAGTTCAGGCTGCTGTAAAAAGAACCCCTGCAGTCAGTGGCATCTAAACAACAGACACCTGTCTTCTCTCAGTCCCAGAGGTCTGCCGAGGGCCAAATTGCTGGCCACAGGTGGGCCAGTACCACCTCTTGTGATGGGAAGAGGAAGAGTGCTCCCAGGGCACAAAACCCGTTCGTGAGGTCTCACCCAAGCCACCCCCCACCTCAGGCCCCTCTGCCTGATACCATCTCCTAGGGAGTGAGGATGGCCACATGGATTCTGGGGAACACATACCCTCAGTTCATGCCCCAGGAAAGCATGTGTGTGTGTGACAGGGTGGTGGGGTTCCTGACATTATTCCTGTCCCAATGGCTTCTTTTTTTTTTTTTTTTTTTTTTTTTT
>NW_007067492.1:84812-99260 GCF_000164805.1 Carlito syrichta
TGCTGGGCCCCGGCGATTCTTCCGCCTCAGCCTTCTGAGTAGCTGGAATCACAGGCGCGTGCTACCACGCCCGGCTAAATTTTTGATTTTTTTTATAGATGAGGTCTCGCCAAGTTGCCCAGGTGGGTCTTGAGCCCGCGGGCTCAGGCAATTCACTCACCTTGGCCTCCCAAAGCGCGGGATTACAGGCTGAGCCACCGAGCCCGGCTTCCCAATGGCTTCTTGACCACCAGGACAGGAAGTCCTCCCCCCAGCTCTGGACGTCCTGAGCACAGGGGCCAGCTGATCAGAGTGCCACACTGCACCAAGAGACTGTTTTGGAGAACACTTGATGCCCCAGCACTGGACGGAAGTTTCCTCCCACCTCATCCCTCCTCCTCTTCCAGGAGTCCTCCTGGGAAGCTGCCTGTGGGACCGACTTCCTGGCAACACCGCTCTGGGTTTGGAGCCCCAGAGAGGTGGAACCAACACAACTGAGCAGAAGGGCCGGACGCAGAAGGACATCCGTCACATGACATCCACGGACAGGCAAGGCCAGCCTTGCTATCAGAAGCCGGAGAGACCCCCTGGGGTGGGGGTCAGGCCGGGCCTGGCTGCCAGCACTGTGTGGGGTCACGGCGAGCCCCTTTCACAGAACTGCGACTAGCCAGGCACACGATCTGAGCACTTCCTGCAAGTGTCGCCAGTGTGAAGTCAGAGAGAGGCCAGGCCTGCAATCTCAGCACTTTGGGAGGCCAAGGAGAGAGAATCGCTTGAGCCCAGGAGGTGGAGACCAGCCTGGGCAATCTTGTCCCTACAAAACTCAAAAACTTAGCTGGGCATGGTGGCTCATGCCTGTAGTCCCAGCTATTCGGGAGGCTGAAGTGGAAGGATCACCTGAGCCCAGCAGATCAAGGCTGCAGTGAGCCATGCTCGTGCCGCTACACTCCAGCTGGGGAGCCAGAGTGAGACTCCGCCTCAAAGTAAAAGTCAGAGAGAGGAAAGGTCAGCTCCGCTCCACAATCCTGCAAATGCTGGAGGCTTCTGTGGACGTCAGGCTGCCTTGTCTTCCAGGACGGTTTCCTTGCCTCCTCTCGTAAAAGCGGTGATGGTGTTTCACACCCAGGCCAGAAGGAATCTGTCCTCAGACTTCAGAAGGAAGAGGATGTCCTCTCTTTCGCATTCCTCCAGGGCCCAGTCATCCAAGGGCCCACGCGGCCCAGGCTCCCGATGAGAAGCAGACACGTGATGGATGCACGTTCAATGTCTTTACGTAACGCGGCCTGCGGGCTGCCCGGAAAACAGGCCGTGCAGAATCAGGGACTCGACACCAGGCCCTCCCCGCCTGTCCTAGGCTGGGGTCTGGCCCCACTGGTCAAGAATTTCCTCGTGCTTCGTTGCAGGGTTCTCTGAGGAAGACCTGGACGACGAGAGGAAACTGAGGCACAAGGAGCTCCCAGAACCGGTGTGGAATCCCACCAGGGTTCCCAAGTCAGCTGGATCCCCAGAAGTCGGCTGGAAATTACATCACATCAGCTCCCAGAACTCACATCAGCCAGACTGAGTTACCTCCTCATAAAGCCTGTTGAGCAATAGGGGTGTGTGTGTGTGTGTGTGTGTGTGTGTGTGTGTGTGTGTGTGTGTGTGTCTGTCCACCTGAAACTCAATTCCGCTTCAGAACAAGCCCACGGAGTTATATAAGACAGATGGAGCACAGGGATGGGAGGACCAGGTTTCTGCTCTCAAAAGCAAAAGCAAGGCTGGACGTGGTAGCTCAGCCTGTCATCCCAGCACTTTGGGAGGCCGAGGAAAGAGGATTGCCTGAGCCCAGGGGTTCGAGACCAGCCTGGGCAACTTGGTGAGACCTCGTCTCTACAATAAACCAGAAAATTAGCCAAGCATGGTGGCACGCATCTGTGGTTCCAGCTACTTGGAAGGCTGAGGCGGAAGGATGGCCTGAGCCCAGCAGGTTGAGGCTGCAATGGCCATGAGTATGCCACTGCGCGCCAGCCTGGGTGACAGAGGGAGACTCCAACTCAAAAAAAAAAAAGAAAAAATATTTAAAAATAAATTTTTAAAAAAGCAAAATTCATGCCAATGAGCAAGCATGGACGATGTGGGGCAGGTTCTAGAAGGATCCTCTTTACCTGGGCAAAGTGGCTCCCACCTGTAATCCCAGCACTTTGGGAGTCCAAGGATCACTTGAGGCCAGGAGTTTGAGAGACTGATCTGGGCAACACAGCCAGACTCAAAAATTTTTTAAATTAGCCAGGCATGGTGCCACGTGCCTGTGGTTCCAGCTACTTGGGAGGCTGAGGTGGAGAGATCCCTTGAGTCCAGGAGTTCGGGGTTGCAATGAGCTATGATTGTACCACTGCACTCCAGGCTGGGTGACAGAGTAAGCCTGTCCCTCCCCAAAAATATCCTCTTTGTTTTCTTGCTGCACCCATATGTCCCCCGTTCAAGCCTCAATGGCTTCAAGGTGCCCTCAGATAACCTCCAGGCCCAGAAGCGTCTTCAATCAGTTCCTTCTCTCCTTTCATGTCTCGTCACCCTGGCGCAAAATCCTGAGAGAGCTGGGAGCACCTCACTCTAAGTGTTAACCCCCACTTGCCCGTCCCTGCTCGCCTGCCCATGTGCTCTGACCTGCTTCAACCAGGGACTTGTGCATTGGACCCTAGGACCTTCATCTGAGGAGGCCCTGGCGTCGCTTCTGACTCCAGGCCACCCAACAGGTCAGAATCCTGTTGTGATGGGGAAAGTGAGAACCGGAGGATGTGAGGTCGCCTGGACAGCTTTTACTTCTCTTTTCAGGCCTTAAAAGTGTGTTGTTTAAGCCATAAATTCTTGAAAGTATCAGGTTTCTCCGTGGCATGATGGATTCGTAATAACAAGCCCAGAACTGGGGGTCGGGAGGTCATAGGTTGGAGAGCACAAGTTCGAATTCCACCCCCTCCAGTGTCGAGTTTTGAGGGTAAACCCTGTCCCCTCCTGGGCCCCAGTGGCCCTCTATGTAAACTCAAAGGACAGGGTCAGGGGACACTAAGGTCCCTTCTGGGCCAGTCAGTGTCTGATTTGCCCTTCCTGGGTTATCCAAGTCCAGCTTCAGGCAGCGCTTCCAATGGTGTCTTTTGGCATCGAATAGCCGGGACCCCAAGACCCTCCTCCACCGTATCAGTGGGCCTCACTGCCACGAACTTGGAGTCTGCCAACCCCATGCCCCCAAGGGGCCACTGCGTGACCCGCCTTCGTGGTCGAGGGTGGGAACACGGACTCAGCTGGCCCTGACAGCGTGCCCAGGGCACAGGGCCGGGCAGCAGTGATCAAAGGCATCGCTGGATGGACTCTGAGTTTCCCAACATAGGAAAAGGTGTCAGGCTGGACACAGAGCCAAGACCGGTGCCGTCTGCCATTTCCTGCCCAAGGGAAGCAGAGAACAGAGAGGTCACGCGTCACCACCCACGGGCGGGCAAGGCCCTTCCTGGCTCCCTGCCGTCAAGAAGCCAAAGGCATCGAGATGCCTCCGTTCTGGGGAAAATCACTTCGCAGTTTGGTCCTCGAGGCTGAGGCTGGCATCGAGAAGCTTCCCTCCTGGTTTCCTGCTGACAGGTCTCTGCTTCCTCCCTGAGGAAACTGAGGCAGGCAGGGATCCACCTACTCCAAGGTCACATTGAGCTGAGGCAGACAAACGGGCAAAAGTAGAATTTCAAAACGGCAGGAGGCACTGACTCAGACGTAGAGGTGTGTACCAAGAGGAGATTCATACCTGCAAACCCAACACTTTGGGAGCCCAAGGCGGAAGGATCACTTGAGCCCAGGAGTTCAAGACCACCCCGGGCACTAGAGTGAGATCTCATGTCTACAAAAAAAAATCAAAAAATTAGCCAGGCTTGGTGGTGTGCACCTGTAGTCTCAGCTACCTGGGAGGCTGAGGTAGGAGGATCGCCTGAGCCCAGGAAGTCGAAGCTTCAGTGAGCCGTGATCATGCCACTGCACTCCAGTCTGGACGACGGAGTGAGACCCTGGCTCAAAAAAAAAGGAACAGTGGCTCTTTTGGACAAGCCACCCCCACCCAACTGTTTCTCAGACCCACCCTCCTCACTGGGTGAGGTAGGAGACAGGTGTGAGCACCCCACACTCACACCCCATCTCTCCCAGCCCTTACTCTGTGACGTGGTCTTCTCCATCTGGTGTTGTGGTGACACGGGGCCACCCACCTACGACCACCCAGCACCACCCGAAGTGCGGGTAGCAACACGCCCCCAAGCGCCCAGAGGACACCCCCGTCACCTGAGTGACGTCTCTCGCCGTAGGTGTGCCTCCGAGGGGGACGTGAAACCTCAGTCAATCCACTCAGGGGAAGCTCGGGCTCTGTTCGAGTCTAAGGGAAGATGAGGACAGGGATGTACACAGCCTGGGAGGCACTGGCAACCCCCCTGTTGCCATGAGGGAAGCCAGGCGGCGGGCGAGCCCGGCCCACAGAGAGAATCGCGGCTAACTCCACTGGCCTCCTCGGAAGCCTGAGAGCCCTGGAGTAAGCCAGCCTGGACACCTGCCCAGCCCTGGGTGTTTCAGCGGTTCGAACTGACAAGTGTCCTGCTGCTGACACCAGTCAGGTGTGGATTTTTGCTGGGCTGTGACGCACTCGAATAAAAGCACCTGGAGAAACCCTCGCTCTTGTTGCGGATCAGTGATGACAAAGGAGGGAAAAGGCTGTGCCAGCCACAGACGTGCACTCCCAGACAAGTCCCGATCCCACCCTCCGGGTCAGAGCCACACGGGGTCCTCCCACCTAGGGATGCCTGGGCCACCACACAGGAGCCTCCCAAAGTCCCGGCGGGACAACCCAGTGTGTCCCCACAGCATCCCGGGATCCCACGTCCACGTGCCAGTCGACAAGGGGCAACGTGGTGAACGAGATGCCCCAGGAAGATGGCCCAGCAGCGTTTATGCGGAGGAATGATCCACCGGGGGGCAGGAGCCCCGGGAAGGCCCAGTGGAGGCCAAGGAGGGGAAGGAAGGAGTCCGGACACACTTCAAGGAGGACCGGCCTGACGGTGTTGGAAGAACCAAGGGGACGGGTCAGCCGCCGTCCGACCTGATTCTGAGTGTGGCGACACCTCTCACGGAAGAAGGGCCAGTCAGAAGGTTGCACCTGCTTGGAAGATGCACCTGGCAGTTCGATGAAATAAATCCCGCCCCTGCAAGGTCAAAATTCAGGAAGAGCTCTCTTGGCCTTAGGTCACTGATGTGCTTGTTCCAGTTTGTTTCGTTGGGCGGGGTGGGGTGAGCCTGAGAGTAGGGAGCAGGAAGATTTGGGGAAAGCCCCTCCTCCCCTCAAGGAAGCAGGGAGGGGGAGCGATTCTTACACGTCACCGTTAGACCTATCAACGGAGATGGCAGATGACACGAGCGCCGGCTGTTGGCGATGCCACCTGGCTCTGTAATGGGAAGTCCAACAAGAAGGTCCTTTCTAGGAGGCAGTCCAGAATAAATGGGGCGAGCTTTCCCCACACAAGGTGCACTCCTATAAAGCCGGCGACAGTTTTCAGGAAACTCAGCCTTCCGGCCACCCTTTGGGAGCTAGATTTTAAGCTCGACCCTGAGGATGCAGAGAGGAGAAGGCCGTGTCCCTGCCCTCAAGGTCAAAGCTGAGACCCAGCCAGGAGAAAAGAACCTGCCTGCAGGTTCCCCTCGGAAGTTTCAGGGGAGGGGACAGGGAAGCTGAGTGCAGAAGCTGAGCCCACCTCCCTCTGCTATTTTTAAATTACAGCCAGGCACACTGGCTCACGTCTGTCATCCCAGCACTTTGGGAGGCTGAGGCGGGAGGATCGCTGGAGGCCAGGGGTTCAAGACCAGCCTGAGCAACATAGGTTCCATCTCAGGAGAAGGGAACCATAAAAATAAACTGTGTCTGTGGCTCCCTTTCACGACTTGGGCCCACCCAGTCCTCCAGAAAAGTCCTTCTACACCAGACCCCACAGGAGACGGACCCTGATCTCTGCCCCACACCCTTTTCCTCCCTGCAAGCAAACAGAAGGAGAGGGGCACATCCCCCGGGACGGGTGGCAGTCCCCATCCAGGCTCTGGTCACAGGGTGCCCTCCTCCCGCGCCCTGCTCCAGTGGGCCCGTGCCCTGTGACACGTCGGAGGCTGGAGATGAGAGACACGCTGCCCCTGCCGATCCCGGAGCCTGGACGGACGGCCCTGCGGAGGCCAGAGGAGGACTCAGGTCCTGTCCGTGTCGGGGCATGAGGCACCTGGCTCCCACAGGCGGGCCTTTCTTTTTTTTTTTTTTTGAGTTGGAGTCTCACTCTGTTGCCCAGACTGGAGTGTAGTGGCCGCTCCCAGCCACCGCAGCCTCGACCTGCTGGGCCCCGGTGATCCTTCTGCCTCAGCCTTCCCAGTAGCCGGAATTACAGGCGCGTGCTACCATGCCCGGGTGATTTTTTGATTTATTGTAGAGATGAGTTCTTGCTGCCCAGGCGGGTCTCAAACCCGCGGGCTCAGGCAATCCACTCACCTCAGCCTCCCAAAGGCGCGGGATTACAGGCTGGGCCACCAAGCCCGGCTAGGCGGGCCTTTCTTATGGAAGCTTGGCTTATCACATGCGATGTCATCCACCTTGGCCGCCTGAGTTGTTCATGCCTGTAATTCCAGCATCTTGGGAGGCCAAGGAGAGTGGATCGCTGGAGTCCAAGAGTTTGAAACCAGCCTGGGCAACATAGTGAGATTCGTCTCTTCCAAAAATTTAGAGCCTTGCCCAGCGTGATGGCACATACTTGTAGTCCCAGGTACTCGGGAGGCTGAGGCAGGGGGATCGCTTGAGTCCAGGAGTTCGAGGCTGCAGTGAGCTATGATGACACCACTGCACTCCAGCCTGGGCAACAGAGCAAGATTCCATCTCTTAAAGAATTTTTTTTTAATTCACCCACCTTGAAGCTGCTGCATGGGCTTATGGGGACAGAAGGAGGGCTCATTATGGCCTTTTAGTTAAAGCTTTGGGACCCCTTTGTGGAAGGTTTTTCAGGAAATCGAGGTCCGGCAGGAACCAGGAATCTGGGTGTGTTTAGTGCTGCACGCTGGCCTTGACCATCATGGAACGGTCCAGAAATGCACAGTCCCGACCCGCCCTGAGCTCAGTGTTTTGGTTGGGTGTGTTTTGCACCGCCGCCCCACTATCCCGCGGCTGTCCAGTGCCTCCTCCCTGCCCCGTCCCACCAGGTTCCTCTTTCCCCAGAGAGGCCGGCGGCCTGGGCCAAAAAAATCACCGGAATCAGAACAGAGGAGACCCTTTCCCTTTCCCTTCTGCGGGAGGGGCTGCCACGCCTTTTTTCTGTGAAGTTGGCATCCGTTTCCATCTGCATCTTAGCTGCCTCACCCCGGTGGGCTAAGGGCGCTTCCCGGCCGCTGCTGCCCAGACCCTCCAGTGTCTTTAGGCTGTCGGCCTGGAAATGCCGTATTCTTTCATCGACCTCAGACCCCAGAACCCCGTGACAAACAAGACAGAGAAACCGATGTCCCTCCTCCACCCGCCGTCCCAGATGTGGGTCTCTCTGCCCTGCAGCCTGGGAAGCAAGGATACCTGATTAACAGACACCCCAGCGAGGGCATGGTTGGCCACGCAGGGGTGAAGGATGACTTTGCTTTCCTTGGGTAAGAGGCCTGCTTTCGTCACGCCCAGGACATTCACCAGGCTGGAGTTCACAGCTCTCAGGTTTCACAGCCAAACAGATTCAGTGATGCTCTCCCATCATCCCCCAGTGCAAACCGTAATTAACTAAACAAACAGATATGTCTCTTTCTTTACTAAGCTTGAATCAGGACCCTGAGGGGCGGATGGCTTTCATTCTTCTTGGTGGTGGGGTTATAGCTATTTCTTTTTTCTTTGGAGCCTTAAGCCCACATACTCATTTTGTTTTCCAAAGTATTTAGATAAGGTGAGTTCCCAAAAGCATTTGGTCACTTATTCAAGCATCTTTCAATGACCACAGCCAGCAGGTTCTAACTTAAATCATGTTGGTTGCCTAATTAGGCCCATTTTCTCTTAAAAACACAAAGCCTTGGCTCAAAAGCCTTAGTGAAGTTCTTATACACGTCATCTTGGATTGACATGGGAAAACCCACACCTGGCCCAGGTGTTGGGCTGATAAGGAGCTTCCCAAGAAGAGAAAGCATTCACCGACCAGGGTCTCGCAAACTCAGCACTCAAGGTCATTGGATCATAATGGATTCAACAACTACAGGCCAGTCCTGTGCTCAGCAAGTTTATTTTTTATTTAATTCTCCTATCAGTCTCTGAAATAAAGATTTCTACCTCCATATTCAAAGCCACACGCACAGAGTCTGTGACCTTCCCAGTCCGCACTCGGAGGCCCAGCCCGGTCCTGGAGGCCTGGCCTCTTCGCCATGGGGTCCTGGGGTCTGGTTCAGAGACTGCTGATCAGCTGCTCTTTTTTTACATGGTGTCAGCCTCCTTATTTTGCAGTGGGAACGTCAGCGGCCTGTGCCTGGCCTGCACTTGGGCAGCCAACGGGCCGGGCCACTGAGCAGACCCCGGTGTTCACGGGGATTACACTAGTGATGGCGATAGATCACTCAGCACAGTGGCGACACATACTTGGCGCCCTGGAAGGGAACAAGCCAGTGACGACAGCTCCAGGATGTCTTCCGGGCCCCCCACAGCCGAACGACTCTTCTGCACCAAAGCCGTGACTTCATTTGCCCCCAGCATGAGCCAGGTCTGCCCCCTGCTTCCTGGAAGGGCCTGGCTCTGACGTGCTCATGTCCACCAGCGTCTAGCAAAGTGCCCGCGGTGTAGAAGAGGCCCCCAGAATGCCGTGTACCCGTAACATCAGGCTCCCTCTTGTCTCCCTCCACACTATGGGGCCAGTTCCTCTTGCCAAAGCCAGTTGAGACACCCAGCCTCCTTGGTACAGAAGGAAACAGTTCTTGGCCAGGCATGGTGGCTCACACCTGTAATCCCAACACTTTGGGAGGCCCAGGATCGCTTGAAGCCAAGCATTCAAGACCAGCCTGGGCAACAGGGCAAGATCCCGTCTCTGTAAAGAAGAGTTTAAAAATCAGCTGGGCATGGTGGCGCAGGCCCATGGTACCAGCTTCTCAGGAGGTTGAGGCAGGAGGATTGCTTGAGCCCAGGGGTTCAAGGCTGCAGTGAGCTATGACCATGCCTCTGCACACCAGCCAGGGTGACAGAGCGAGATCCTGCCTCTAAATATATATATAAATTTTTCAAAGAAATGAAACCATTCTCTTTGCATAACTGCTTCTTTTCCCCAGGCATTTTTACCTGGGAAGTCATGTGCTTTTACACCCTGACGCAGGAGGAGATCCCACCATGAGGTTTGGGGGGTACTTTCTGGTCACTGCCAGTGAGCAAACTTCAGGGCCAGGCCTCCTTTGGAAAATCGGCTAAATCTGAGTTTCCTCTGAGCTTGGGACTGGGCCGAGACCCCGGTCCTCGGTCTCCCGGGGGCCATGGGGGGTGCGGTGAGATCATGTCTGCAGAGGCCCCCGTCCCTGGAAGAAGATCTCGCTGCAATTTCTTGGAAAAGCCTTCTCCTTCCAGCCCCTTCTGCTCACACGTCTCAGTTTTCCTGTCTGGCTGCAGCACAAACAGCAGCCCGCCGGGTCCTGCCAAATTTCCATGGACTCGCCCGCCAGGCTCCGCCCCCCGGGACCAGATGCGTGTCTGACCACATGAGAGAGTGGAAGATCGTGTGGTCCCCACCAACATTCAATCCCGCAGATGACGGGGATAAAGGGCGTCTGGGGACCTGGGGGAGCAGCACGTCTTGCATTTCCCTTTCTTTGCACCCCTCACTCTGGATATCGGATCTGGCAGGGAGAGAAGGCGGGCTTTCTCTGTAGGAGATGCTGACCTATCAGGAGCCCCCTGGCTCCGGCTCAGGCTCCATGGGCCCTCAGCTCTGCGTGGTTTCCTTGGCTGGCCTGTCTTGGGTTTCCCTGCTGGGCACCGAGGTGGATGAGAGTGATGCCCTGTGGCCCCCAAACAGCTCAGCCCTAGATGCCACGGGCCTGGTTCCGCGCTGACTTTCTTGGTGACAGTTGACAAACCCCACCGGCGGCTGCCATGCTGGCCCTGTTGTCTGTGAGAGGGCCAGCCCTGCCTGGCAATCCACCATCCTAGGAAGATGTGAAGAGCTTAGGGAGAGGGCTGCCCCGAGGAGTCCTGGGGCGGTGGAGGAGGGTGGACGAGTCCGTCCGTCGGGAGAGCAGTGAGGGGCCGCGGGTACAGAGGGCAGAGGGGGCTGGCTGGGGAGGCCGGAGGAGCTGACGTCCTCACATCCAATGGCAGCAGGAGGGCAGGAAAGGCCCGGCTGGCCAGGTAAGTTGGGGGGGGCAGGTGGGCAGGTAGACACGTAGGTAGGCAAGTAGGTAGACAGGTAAGTAGGTAAGCGAGTGAGCAGGTAAACCATTAAACAGGGAGGGAGGTAAGCAGATAGCAAGTAGACTGGTAGACACATAGGTAGGTAAGCAGGTGGGTGGGTAGACTGTTAGGTAGGTAGGGAGGTATGCAGGTGGGCAGATAGACTGATAGTAGGTAAGTAAACAGGCGGGTAGGTAAGTAGGTAAGCGGGGGGGTAGGCAGGCAGGTAGTCAGGTAGGTAAGCAGAAGGGCTTATAAGCAGACAAGTAGGCCGTAGACAGAAGTGAGCAGCCTTGAATACTGTGTTCAGGAGTCTGGGTTTTACCCTGAGGACCAGAAGTTCTTAACACTGCTGCTGGAACGTGGCAAAGCCAGGGTCAGGGCGTCCCTGCTGAAGCATCTCCTAGAGAGCGTCTCCGAGATACAGGGGACTCGTCAGCCCAGGAAACCCCAGGACTCTGGACTGTCAGGCAGGGCTGCACCTGGAGCTCTCTGGACAGGGCTAGCGCCAGAAGGAAGCTTCTGAAAGCCTCGAGGACGCTGTTCCACTGAGCGAGGTCCACTCTCTACATCTGGGCGGTTGACAGACCACCAGCCCTCGCCAACTGTGTCACTCGGCGTAATGGCCTCCACTCCTCACCCCCACGTGGCCAGAGAGGCCAGGGCGGGACTCCAGTCGACATGCTTTAAGGCCGGCGGCGACCCCGGGGCTACTCCCTTCCCTCCCTGGGAGGTGGGACTGAGTAGTGATCACAAGTGTGGGTTCTGTGTCCAAGCCCCAGGTGGGAACCCCAGCTCTCCTGCTTTCCGAGTGTGCGCCCTGTGTGCATTTCCTCATTTCTCTGGGTCTCTGTTCTGTTATTGTTGTACTAGGGATCGTAGGAATGTCTACCCCATGGAGAGGTTCTGAAGAGTTGATGCAATAACACATGTAAAGCAATAATCCTACAATAAAATGAACTATTATGTTGCTCCAGGGTTCTTCTTCGGAACACTGAATGAATCATCCTCTAAAGAAGTTTGGAAGTCCAGCTGTGGTGGCTCAAGCCTGTAATCCCAGCACTTTAGGAGGTCGAGGTGGGAGGATCACTTGAGGCCAGGAACTCAAGACCGGCCTGGGCAACACAGCGAGACTCTGCCTCTACAAAATAAATTTAAAACTTAGATGGGCGTGGTGGTATTACCTGTAGTTCCAAATCATAGAGAAGCCTAGGCAGGAGGATGGCTTGAGCCCAGGAGTTTGAGGCTGCAGTAAGCTATGATTTCACCACTGCAGTCCAGCCTGAACCACGGAGTGAGACCCTGTTTCTAAATTAAAAAAAAAAAATAATAAAAGAAGCTAGCTTCCGTGGCTCAGTCTGTCATCTCAGCACTTTGGGAGGCCGAGGCAAGTGGATGGCCTGGGTCTGTGGGTTCGAGACCAGTCTGGGCAACTTGGCGAGACCTCGTCTCTACAATAAATCAAAAAATTAGCCGGGCATGGTGGCGCGTGCCTGTAGTTCCAGCTATTTGAAAGGCTGAGGCAGAAGGATCGCCGGAGCCCGGTAGGTCAAGGCTGCAGTGGCCCTGAGCGTGCCACCGCACTCCAGCCTGGGCGATGGAGAGACTCCGACTCAAAAAAAAAAATTTGAAGGTAGAAACTCCAATCATCCCCAGGTTCCTGATGGGGAGAAACCTCAGAGGATTGAGAACTAGCCCAGCATCACGTGGCTCCAGAAAAGGCAGGACAGGGTGCAGCCAGGAGGTGGCCGCTTCTTATCAGCAAGCATGGCAGGAGGTCAGCCCTGGGCTGAGCCCTAAAAGGCAGCTCGCATTCAGAAAGGAGGTCAAGAAGGGGCAGTGGCCATGTGCCCAGGTCCCTGGAGGGCTCCCTGGGCCAGTGCCTTGAGGGCAGACGGTAGAGACATCTCGTCACCCCAGCCGGGCAGACGGGCCCTGGCTGGCCCCACCAGACCCCTGGGCCTGCACTTTTCCTGCACTCGCTGTGGGAGGCACCAGCATGCCCTCTTCAGGGTGAGAAAGGACACACAAGGCCGGGGCAACACAGGCCCGGCCGTCAGTGACAGCTGCATCCACTCAGCTGACCGAGGTCAGGGTTCCAGGCCATGCTTCTCCTGGGGTGTGGCCTGGCCCCGGCCCAGACAGGTCCACCTGTCAATCTGCGGGAAGAGACTGGAACAGCATGAGTGGCTGCTCGATGCTAAAACAACCGACGGGCTGGGCTCGATGGCTCAGCCTGTCGTCCCACCACTTTGGGAGGCCGAGGCGAGCGGATTGCCTGAGCCCGCAGGTTCAAGACCCGCCCGGGCAACTTGGCGAGACCCCATCTCTACAGTAAATCAAAAATCAGCCGGGCATGGTAGTGTGCACCTGTAGTTCTGGCTACTTGGAAGGCTGAGGCGGAAGGATCCCCAGAGCCCGGCAGGTCGAGGCTGCGGTGGCCGGGAGCGTGCCACGGCCCTCCAGCCTGGGTGACAACCGGTGAGTGAATGGATGAACAGGTGAATGAATGAGTCCTCTACATCTCTCCTAAAAGACCCTGCTGGGGCAGTGATTGCTCCAGACTTGTGGGCTTTTCTTCTTTCAGAGAAGTGGGAAGCTGCCCAGTGCCAGGGACACCCTGGCCCCACGGATCACAGCAGCAGGTGACTGACCGGCAGCCAGACCCTTCCTCCTGCAGGGACCACGCACCGCACCTGCCCCGGCATGGCCAGCTGCACCTTGAGCCCTGGACGTGGGGGTGGGAGGGACATCCCCTCACCTGTCACAGCACTGGTGGCTGCCCTTGGATCAGGCTACAGGGAAGCAGAATGAGAGGATAATCCCCTTTAGAAGGAAACCAGGAGGCCGGGACTTGGGTGGAGGCCTGGGAGGAAAGCTGAGCTCACAGACCTGCAGAGCTAGCAGGAAAACCCACGGCAGACCCTCGGGGAGAGGCTGAGGTGGTCTGGAAGGCCAGGGAGGGGGCCAGGTACTGCAAAGGCAGCCTGGCCCGCTGCCGGGGTGCCCACGCATGCTCCGTGCGGGAGC
This sequence comes from Carlito syrichta, assembly GCF_000164805.1. Taxonomy (NCBI): domain Eukaryota; kingdom Metazoa; phylum Chordata; class Mammalia; order Primates; family Tarsiidae; genus Carlito; species Carlito syrichta. The sequence continues at coordinate 98,233 of NW_007067492.1, forward strand.
CCTCTTGGGAGTTCAACTTTTGCCCTGCGCCACGGAGGGAGTGAGGGGACCGTCCCCTACCTTATCTCCCCCCATTCCCAGAGCCCCCTCCCCAGCAGAAACCCTCTCTGCAGGGCCGGGAGACCCCACAGGACCCAAGCCCGCAGCCCAAGCATCAGCCGCGCCATGTCCTTGTTTGGGGGCTTTGGTGTGACCTGGTTCTGGGCTTGTGCTGAGGCCAAGAGCGGTGTGTGTGGGTTTCCCTGCTTCCCTTTCGGTGACTTGCTCTGGCGGGTCTGGGCCCCGTCTAGGGGAGGGGTCTGATGGGGAAGGCCTCAGGACACCGGTCTAGCTGAGGTCAGGGTTTGGGGGGCAGACAGGGAAGCCGGGGAGGGTCTCGGGCCCCGGGAGCCTCGAGAGCAAGGAGGAAGGAGCCATCCAGAAAGTGTGTGGGGGTCGGGTGGTGGATGGATGTGCGGGACAGAGGGGGGAGGGAGAGGCCGGGAGGCTGCCGGTCGGAGGGAGGAGGAAGACAAGAAACTCTTGCCTGGGGTCCCGCTGCACCCGGAGCTCAGGGTTGTTCCTTCCACCCTGGCCGATCGCTCTCATTCACTTGGGGTAAGTGAAAGGCAGAACTCAGGTCCCGGCCTCCAGGACCCACCAGAACCAAAGCCACGCCCTGAGTGCCCAGGCCAGCCCTGCACTGGGTGGTGGCCCCTCACACCCGGCTCCGAGGAGCTGAACCGACGGGTGGGAACTGCGGGGTCGCTAGGGTGCTGGGGTATGCACGCCACGCCCCGCCTTCCACCATGGCCGCAGCCTGAGGAGGCCGGGCCACCACCCCAGACGAAACAGAGGACGTGAAAACGCTGGCTCCAAAAACTTGTTATTTTTTCCTCCTCCTTCCCAGAATTCTGAGGTAGCAAGATACGGTGTAAAATAAAAAACCGGGCCGGGCTCGGTGGCTCAGCCTGTAATCCCAGCACTTAAGGAGGCCGAGGTGAGTGGATTGCCTGAGCCCGCGGGTTCGAGACCCGCCTGGGCAACTT
>NW_007067492.1:99675-101096 GCF_000164805.1 Carlito syrichta
CAGGAGTAGGATATTGCATACAGACTAGGGCACCAATTTTCTTTCTTCTGTGCTTAGTAAAATGTTCACTGAGATGCAGATTTGTAGCATAAAGTTCCTAGGCAATCAAAGTACGTGAGCCACCGCACCCGGTCTGTAGATGCAATTTTTATTTGTCAATGTCACTTTGATAAAGCTGAAAAAAAAATTAATTTTAACTTTAAATAAACAAATTTGAGAGCAAAAAGTGACTTTAGCGATTTCCCCCGTCCAGCCATGAGTGTTTCAGGTGAGGGGTCCCAGGCTCAGGGAGGGGACACGCCCCAGGTCAGTGGCCTGTGGTCTGGGCGGCCAGCTCCACCCGGACCCGTGCTCTCCTGGGACTGAGCTGCCTTCGGTGTCCCCGGGGTGGCGGGGATTGTGAGGGTCCGGGGGAGCAAGGAGCCTTCTAGATCACTGCCTCCCGGCCCAGCGGCAGCCTGCGTGGCTGGCCCCAGGGCTCCTTCCGCGGCCGGACCTAGCTCAGGCCGATCCAGGCTGGCGCGTCGGCGCCCCCGTGCGACCAAATGCCTCCACGCCAGGCCAGGTGCCGACACGACTGGGTGGCCCACCCAGCAGGGCCCCACCTGCCCCTTCACCCCGCAGGGTCACCACCCACGAGGCGAAGGACGTCTGTGCACCAGCCGCGCAAGCCGTAACTTTGTGGCTGGCCAGTGGCTGACAAATATTTTGGGGTGAACACTTGACTCATTCAGGAAAACTAAGGGGGCCGGGCATGGCATCTCACCTGTCATCCGGGACTTTGGGAGACTGAGGCAGGAGGGTGGCTTGCGCCCAGGAGCTCAAGACCAGCCTGGGCAACATAGTGAGACCTCCTCTCTCAAAATTAAAAAGTTAGCTGGGTATGGTGGCACACACTTGTAGTCCCAGGTACTCGGGAGGCTGAGGTGGAAGGATCATCTGAACCCAGGAGGTCAAGGCTTTAGTGAGCCATGATTGTGCCACTGCACTTCAGCCAGGGCAACAGAGGGAGACCCCCAACTCAAAAGAAAGAGAGAGAGAGGGGGAGAGAAGGAAAGAGCTAAGGGCATGCAGAGGACCTAATTTAAAGGCACTGCGTGGTGACACGTGTTCTGGTCTCCAGCAGTTATGGAATCGCAAGGACCAGGCCCGCAAAGCACTCCCGTGGCAGCCCCCCACCCCCGCCCAGGGAGGACGCTCCCACTCGAAGCAACTAATCCGCTAGGCTGAGTCAGTGCGGCGTCTAGGGGCCATGATGTTTCCAGGAGCCCATGAAAGCCTTTTCACTTCCATTTCTTTTAAAATCAGAAGGAAAAAAATATGGATCCACCAATGATGACTCTACAATCACAAATCCAGCCTGGACGCCGTTCAGCTTCGTACCAACAGTCATAAAGCATCACTTTTTTTTTTTTTTTTTT
>NW_007067492.1:101211-115209 GCF_000164805.1 Carlito syrichta
TGAGGTCTCGCCACGTTGCCCAGGCGGGTCTCGAACCCACGGGCTCAGGCAATCCACTCATCTCAGCCTCCCAAAGGCGCGGGATTACAGGCTGAGACACCAAGCCCGGCTAAGCATCACTTTTAATGGCTGTATTTGTTCATTTTAGAGGCAGGGTCTCCCTTTGTCACCCAAGCTGGAATGCAGGGGTGCGATCATAGCGCACGGCAGCCTCAACCTCCTGGGCTCAAGTGATCCTCTTGCCTCAGCCTCCCAAGTGGCTGGGACTACAGGCCCACGCCAGCCACCACACCCAGCTAATTGTTTAAAAAATTTTTGTAGAGATGAGGTCTAGCAATGTTGCCGAGGCTGGTCTCAACCTCCTGGCCTCAAGCGATCCTCCCGCCTAGACCTCCCCAAACAGGGATTATAGGTGGGAGCCACTGTGCCCAGCCTAACATTTTTTTTTTAGTAGAGAAAGAGGCCCCTGGAAGCCAAAGTTCTGGGGTGGGGGCCAGGCTTTGCTAGCCATTGCACACCCCGAGAACACTGAGTTGTCCGGAAAGCTCTTGTGAAGAAAAAAAAAATCCATTTCCAGAGATGAGGAATTCCAGAGCCCGTTCTCGTTTGTTTTCTCGAGACAGTGCAGATCTGAGGGGGTGTCGGAACGGTGAAACCACCAAAGAGCCGTGAGAAAGGGACCCGTCAGGCCTGGAGAAGGCAGGAGGGAAGCGGCAGGGGACAGGCAGACGTCTCTGCATTGGCAGAAGCAGTGAGAAGAAGAGGTCAGGGATGCAGGAACCTCTTCCAGGGAATGTGACCTCGAGGAAATGGTTCAGCCTCCCACACCTCCCCCTCTGCAAAACAGAGACACAGGAGTTTAGGGGAGGGGGAGCACGAAAGGCCCTTGAGAGGGAGCTGTCGGGAACCTTCTCGAGATGGGGTTGAAGCCAAAGCCAAGATTCTGAGGCCAAGGGGGTGTCCACAGACACAACAATACCCACACCCGATCCATCCCCCACCATCCAGCGGCCCAAGACGTACGGATCTGGAGGAAGCGAACACGTCCTGCCCCAAGCGTCCCCAGGAGAAACAAGCCTGACCACTTGGCCTTTGTCAAGGTCCCCTGAGTTCTGAGCCCACCACGCAGAAGTCAGACGCCAGTCACACATGTGGGTTCCTTGTGAATGTCAAGGTGGCCAAGCACCAGACCCAACAGGCCGTGAGGAAGCTCTACGACGTTGTCGAGGTCACCACCCTGGTCAGGCTGCCACAGAGGAGGAAGGCGACGCCTCACTGGCTCCGGATCACGCTGCTTTGAATGCGGACGACGAAACTGGGGTCATCAGAACAGAGTCCAGCAGGCTCGTCTAAATATGTACCTTTTACCGCTAAAAAGAAAAATAAGAACGGAGCTGTCATACTGATGTAAATTTTACTGCCATTTCCCCAGGGGGCGTGAGCCAGGATGCAGCCATCAGGGGAGCCGTGTGGATGGCAGTGGAGACCTGTGGAGACGCCGAGGGGTCCGAGGGTGATGTTGCTGAGGCCGGCATGGCCCCCTTTGGTTTGGTCTCTGGGTACGCCGACTCTCTGGCTTGAAGACAAGGTGTGACAGTGTCTCCCACCCTACAGGCATTCTGGACCCATCACGAGGCCAGGACTTGCTGCCAAAGCACCCCGGTCACCGTGAGTTTGAAGTTTAGACATCTCAAAAGGCAGGTGAAGCTGTGGCCACTGAGGGAGGATGGCCAGAGATGTGGAGAAGAAGCTCCTTTCGGGAAGGTTCTGGAACCGGCCCTCAGGGACGACCCCTTGTCCAGGGATCAAGCTCCGACAGTGACTTATTCACCCATCGACATTACACTGTGACTAAAATTTCAGCTCCAGGCTTCAAACACCGCCACAAGGCAGCTCCATCCCTCACCAGCTGACCCAGGACTGCTCTCCCCACGCCGTAACTCTTGGACCCTGGGCCTCTCCACGGGACTCCGCCTGCCTGTGACAGGGCTCCCCGCCTGCTGCATCCTGGCTCGCTGTCAACCCGGGAAATGATTTTTTTTAATGCCCTGGGATGCTGAGACTCCGTCCTCTATGAGCACGAGAGCCAGGGACCCTCGGAGAGACAGGGGGACAGCAGACCTCCCGCCCACGGGGCCGCGAAGGCCACTGTTCACAATACATTCAAAGCTCGTTCTCCAGCCCGCTGGGCAGAGGAATGGGGATTCTGGGGCGATGGTGGACAGGACCTGATCCCGACCCTCCAGGTTCTCAGAGTCCAGAGAGCTTCACCAGCACGTTGATGAGTGCTACATGCCAGGAGCTCCTGGTCCACTTGTCGGTCAACTCTGGCCGCCTACCCCAGGGGCCACAGCATCGCCTGATGGGCGCCGTCACAGAATTAAAAGCAACGGGTTTCAGGTGGAGTCACAAGCCGTGCACCCGGAACCCCAGGAAGGGGATGATCCTGCAGCTTGGGAAGGATTACAGGAAGGCTCATAAGTGAGCTGAGCCCTGAAACATGAAGATTTCCCTCGTGACTAAGAAACCTTCCACACAGCTTGAAATGCGCTTCACAGTGAACTAGAGGACACGTGTTGTTTTGTGGTCGTTTTTTTGAGTCAGCAACACACCTCACTGTGTTGGCGTGGATGTCTGGGGAAAGCATTCAGATGACATTGGTGTATAAAAATTCCAGTCGCCAAAGCCAGAAATATGCAGGATCCTCATGTGCACCTGCTCCCTCCTGGGCATGGACATGGGGTGGGGTGGACATGGTCTTAGCTCCACCTGCTAAAACCAAGTACCAGAGACTGGTTGGCTTAAACAACAGATATTTATCTTCTTGCTGTTCTGGAGGCTAGAAGTCTAAGGCCAAGGTGCCAGCATGGTCAGGGTTTGGTGAGGGCTCTCTTCCTGGCCTGCAGACAGCCACCTTCTTGCTATGTCTGCACATGGCTTCTTCTCTTGGAGAAAGAGATCTCTGGCGTCTCTTCCTTTTCTTATGAGGACACCACCTCTTGGATCAGGGCCCACCTGTGTGACCTCTTTTGATTTTAGTCACCTCATTAAAGGCCTCATCTCCAAACACTATGACATCGAAACTTAGAGTTTCAAAATATGAATGTTGGGGAGACTTGATTCAACCTGTAGCAGGCATGTCCGGCAATGTCCAACCAAAAAAACAAAAACGTAGAAGTTTGGACAGAGAGAGGCCAGTGAGGAAAGAGTCAGGAGGGGAGAGGCCATGGCCATGAGGAGTGTCAGAGAGAACAGCCACAGAGATGTGACAGGGTGTCCAGGCCCCCTCGGGGTCACTCCTAAGTCAAGAGAAGAGGCGTGACCAGCCCATGGTGTCTCCTTTTCCACGTCAGATCTCCTTGGTTCTGTGTACACTCGGGGCATCTTTCTTCTGGTTCTATCCAGCTCTCACCGAAGACTCATTCTGGAAAGCGGAGAGTGGTGATGGGAATGAGAAGAGGAAGAGAAACTATGGCACACACAATAGGTCCCTGGAGAACACAGCTTTCCCTGGGCTGGGAGTTTAGGGACTTTCTGCAACCATGCCCTGCGAGGCTGGAAGGGGATCTGCAGTGTCTCCACTCTGTGGGTTGGAAAGACTCATGGGAAATAGAACAAAGGCCCGGCTTTCAGGAGAGCCCCTGCCGTCCCACAAAATAGTTCTGGACGAGGGAGTATCAGAATGGATGACCAAAGTTAGCCAGGCATGGTGGCGCGTACCTGTAGTCCCAGCTACTCGGCAGGCTGAGACAGCAGGATCACCTGAGTCCAGTAGGTCAAGGCTGTGGTGAGCCGTGATCGTGTCATGGCACTCCAGCCCAGTGTCACAGCGAGACCCCGACCCAGAAAAAAGAAAAGAAAGGATGATCAAGGGGCATCATAGCCTCTGCTTCCCCAAACCCTTGAACAAACAGGACAGACAGCCTCGTCTTACCTTTCAGCCATGCCCAGAAGGACGCGTGAGCCATCTCGGCTCAACTCTCCTAAAGCTGCTGGCAGTCATCGCTGCACCAGCAAGGTGTCATAGTCTCTCTCTCCTGCCTTTCCTGTCTTCTTGTCTTTGTTCTCCAGCTGAAAATCTATGTAGCAAGAAAGGAGTTGTGGGGGGGGGGGTGTGATGCGGATTTGTCAGGTCAGCCTGGGCTTCGAAAGTGTCAGCTCAATGGGCCGGCCAGCCAAGCCCCAGAGCGGGTCGACTCGAGGGGCTCGTAAGCCTGACCCCAGAAGTGCTGGCTCTCATGGGCTGGCAAGCCAGGCCCTGAGAGTGTTGCTGGTTCGGTGGGCTGGCGAGCCCAGGCCCCTGGGTGTCAGCTTCGGCGTCTTGCCTTCCTCCGGCAGTCCTCCTGGCTCAGCCAGTTCCATAGGCTGGCAAGCTGGCCTCTGGGGTTCACGGCTTTACGACTCCGATGACCTTCTGCAGTTCTTCTGGTTGCAGCTCTTGGGGGTTGAGGTTCTCGTCTCACGCCCAGGAAAAACGAGGTACACGGAGGGCGGTTAAGTGAGAAAGCAGGATTTACTGAGAGGGCAGAAAAGCTCCCATAGTGGGAGGGAGCCTGAAACCTGGTGCTGATAGAGCCCTAAGTCCAAGCCTATTGGCTAGCACTAGCTATGAGCTGTTGATGTTCTGGTTGGTCAGTACTAAGGACCAATCAGCAGGAGGTAGGGGCTTAATGGTGAGCTGATTGGTTGCTTTTTGATCCCAGCAGTGAGGACCTAAGCTTTAGCTTGAGAGACTCTCAGGGAGCTTGTGGACCAGTGCTGAGCCTGAGACTCCTCTGGGAATTTGTTACATTGTTACCAGAGGACCCATCTGTCTGCCAAGCCTTTCTCTCGTGTGTGTGTGTGTGTGTGTGTGTGTGTGTGTGTGTGTGTGTGTGTGTTAACAAAAACTGGAAAATTTGAGTCATCCTTTTACAGAGTTAGGCCACGAAGGTTGCATTCTCCTCTAAGGATTTAATAACAGACTCAGGGGGTGACAAGAAACAAGTATTTTAAAAGCAAATAAGGTGCCTTTTTTTGAGTCAGAGTCTGTCACCCAGGCTGGAGTGCAGTGGCACAATCATGGCCCACTGCAGCCTCCTGGGCTCAGGCGATCCTCCCACCAAGAAGCTCAGGCTATAGGTGCACACCACCACGCCTGGGTATTTTTAAAAATGTTCTGTAGAGGTGAGGTCTCGCTATATTGCCCAGGCTGGTCTCAAAGTCCTGGACTCAAGTAGTCCTCCCACTTCAGCCTCCCAACGTGCTGGGATTACAGGTGTGAACCACTGCACCTGGCCCCTGAGCCACCTTCTCTGACTGATTTCCTGAATGTACTTAGCACAGCATTACCCTAGAAGTTGGAGGATTAAAAAAAATAAATGCCATAGTGCTGGAAGCTGTAAGTGCTACCTACTATCTATTCTTTTTTTCTTCCTTAATAAGAGAAATCCTGTATTGGGGGGAAGGCAATATGCCTGAAACATAACAAATAAACCACCCCCCAAAAAAACCATAAACAGGTTTCATCTAGCTGGCAGACACCCCTTTGCTCCAGCTCTTTCCTTTTTCCTCCTGCCTGGAAAATGGGCATGATGGCTGGAGGCGTAGCAGCCATCTTGGGGCCATGAAGGAAAGGCCAAGAAAACTGTGGAAAAAAGAAAATTGGCCCTGCCATACATGCGCTTCTACACCAAGGGCTAGAGAACTGTGACCTATGAGCCAAATCTGGCCCCTACCTGTTTTTGTCAATAAAGTTTTATCAGAACACAACCACACTCCCTCATTTGCCTGAGACTGAGTTTTGCCGTATCGTGGCAGAGATCAGAGAGCTCCCAAAGCTAAAAGTATTTTCTATCGGGCCCTTTCCAGAGGGAGCGTGTGTCAGCCTCTGCTCTAAACCACAGGCGGCAACTTCTCCAGACTTACTATGTGAGCAACAACAAAAAAATTCCTCTCGTGTTTCAGACAGGAGGTTTCTTGTGTTCAACATCAGCTCTCTGCCACTCACCATCAAAGTGACATAACAATACTTACACTCCACTCGGGGCATGGAGAGTTTACGCGACAGTGGGAGCAGAGTTTAGCAACTTTCAGGAAACTGAGTCAAAGACACGTCCCCAGTTCTCTCCATCAGAGCAAGAACGACAGTCACCCAACCAGACATGGACCGGGTAGCCCTGGCGGCTCTCTTCCCGCCTCCTCTGGGTGGCGTTGTCCAGCGCACAGGCTGGACGGCCACACCAGCCACCCACAGCTCTGGCCTCAGCTAGCCGTCCATTCACTCAGCCACGGACGTGGATGGCCGTTGCATCAGACACTGTGGAGGGTGGATCCAACGTGGTTCTGGGTCTTTGGAAGACCGTATGCCACAGACGGAACTGTGTCCCCACCCCAGATTCATATGTGGAAGATCCTCCCACCCCACCCCCAGCCACGTGTCTTTGGAGATGGGCCTCTCAGGACATGGGCAAGGTTATAAGATCACAAGGGTGGGGCCCTAAACCAAACAGGACGGACGTCCTTCTAAGAAGAAGAGGCCCAAAGGATGCATGTGCCTAGAGGAACGGCCATGGGGATGCCGTGAGAAGAAAGGTGGCCATCTGCGAGCCAGGAGGGTCCTGGGAGAAACCTGCCGGCACCTTGACCTCGGAGTTCCAGCCTCCAGAACGATCAGAAAATGTATTGCTGTTATTTAAAGCACATCGTCTCAGGCACTGTGTTATGGTAGAAGAATAACACACCACAAGATGGGCCAGGCGTGGTGGCTCACAGGTGCAATCCCAGCACTTGGGAGGTTGAGGTGGCAGGGTTGCTTAAGGCTGGGAGTTCAAGACCAACCTGGGCAACATAGTGAGACCCCACCACTTAAAAAAAGTTGTTTTTAGTAAATAACTACACCACCAGGCAATTAAAAGTGTTCCCGAGATGCAGGTGGCTTCCTTCGTGGTGGCTCTGTCTTCCCTGGAAACACCAAGCCACCGTCGCTCACTCCCTAAGCACCACCCGGGCCGGTGCACCGGACACCAAGACCTCCCTCTGTGGGTGTTCTGTCTGAGGAGCAGGCTTGGGCATGACAGATGTGAGGTCACTTTCTCTCATTTCCTCGCTCTGGTCTATATGAAATGTCTCCCTTCTGTTTGGGAGACAGCAAACACACTAATAGGGCACCGTGTGGGGCGCCTTGCTTTATCTGTGTCCCCATGCTGGAACTGCTCAAGATAACACATATTGGACCCTACGTTTCTGTCTTCCTCTCAATACTGGATTTCCCGAGAAGTGACGTTTTCTTAGCCTCCAATGAGCTCAGACGGGGAAGACTTTCTCTGCTCCATCTCCCTCCTCCTTAAATGTTGGCATCTGACCATGTCAGAGAAAACATCAACGCCGATCCTTCCGGGTGGCTCAGTCCTCCTGCACCTCTGGAGTCCTGGAGGGTTGGGACTTTGTGCTGAGTCCTGAGTCCTGGGCTAGGCAGCACAGGAAAAGACCTAAGCTCTGCCCCCACGGGAAGGGAAGACAGCAAGAATCCGAACTCTGGCTCCAAGAAGGACACACGATTCTCGGCCGTCGTGATGGAAAGATCTTTCCTCCTGTATTTAACTTGTAGCCCTACCAGGAACCTCGGACAAGGGTGGCTTTTCTCAGGTCAGCAGGACTGAGGGAATGCCTAGGGAAGGAGGTTGCGTGTGGCCCTCACATCTGTGTCATTTTGTTTGCCGTGGGGACCGAGGCCGGCACAGGCTAGCTGTTCATGAGGTCCCTGTTTCCATCACCTTTGCCACATGGGCGCGTGGCATTTCTTAGCAACCTTCCATCTTGTGGCACCCGATCTCTCCAGCAGTGTGCGTGGCAGTGAGGTCTCCTCCCGGCTTGTGGGGCAGTTGAGGGGCCCGACCCGTGCCTCCTCCACCTGTTCTCTTCCCTGGTCTGCAGGCCTGATGAAGAGGTCCAGCAGGAAATGACCCTGGTTTATTAGAACTTACAGGAGGCATCGATGGCGGCCGGTTGGTGAAGAACCCACGCCTTGGGGCAGTGCAGCAAGCAGTTTTATCATCAGAGCGATCGAGTTATTCATTCACGTTCCTACACGGTGTGTACTATTTCGTTCATTAAGCGTGACACCTGCATTGCTTCCAGCTCTGCTTGGTCACCTCCATCCCACGACTCCTTCCTGGGAATGTGCACGCCCTTCAAAGGCCAACCCTGGCCAGAGGTTGCTCCCCGAGGGAGGGGCAGGGAGAAGCCAGATGTAGGGGGACACAGTCCGTGTCCGGACAGTACTCCCCACCCCACAACCTCCACCCAGTGAGGAGCCAGGCAGGCCATTTCTCTTTGAGTTGGTGGGCACGGGCTCCCCTTTGCCTTCCTCCTCCCTGCCTCTTCCAGACTCTTGAAAGCATCTCTAACAGATCCAACCTCTACAGGCAGCCCGTCTACACACACACCACAAGCTGACCCATCTTCTGGAACACACACAACTCAGTTCAGTCATTCCCTGACTGAAGAATCCAAGTTCAGATCAAAGTCCTGACCGACCCCCACGAAGCATCTGCAGACACGCACGTTTGCAAAACCAAGGGATCCTCAAGTACTTGCCCTCTTGTGTGGCAGGCGCTCCACTGTGGCTTTCATTGAGATGGGCGTTGATATCGTTTACACATCTTTTATCCCCTCCTAAATGGAAGGTCTTACAGGGAAGCCAAGATCTCTGCATTTCCCCTCCCAAGACCCAGTTCAGAACCATGTATTGTACATTCAATATGTCTTTTTTTTTTTTTCATTTTTAATTTTAGAGATGTGGGGGACAATTTAGGGTTAGGTCTACAAATGTTCATTATGCAGGTAACCTTGTTGATGAGGCATGCTCCCCCCTCCCCCAGCAGACTCCCACTACTGCCAATCCTTTTCTTATAGTATTATGATAATTGTTCAAGGTCACTTATGAGTGAGAACATGTGATACTCAGTTATTTGTTTCTGTGATACATCACTCCGTATTATAGACTCAGTCCATCAAAGTTGCTGTGAAGTTCATAATTTTGTCCTTCCTCATGACTGCATAATATTCTATGTGTATATGTACCACATTTTTTTAATCCAGCCTTTTTTCAATGGGGAGCACAGTTGGTTCAATGCTTTTGCTATTGTGAACAATGCTGCAATAAACATATGTGTGCAAGTATCTTTTCCATAGAGTAATTTGAGCTCTTCTGGGTATATTCCCAGTAGGGGGATTGCGGGATAGTATGAAAGGTCAATTTTTAGATCTTTTAGGAATTGCCAGAATGTTTTCCACAGAGGTTGTCTTTTTTTTTTTAAGGTAGGGTCTCACCCTCTTGCCCAAGCTGGAGTGCAGTTGTGCAATCATAGCCCACTGCAGCCTCAAACTCCTGAGCTCAAGCCTCGGTCTTCCAAGTAGCTGGGACTAAAGGTGTGTACCACCATGCCTGGCTAATTTTGTGTGTGTATGTGTAGAATGGGGGTTTTGCAATGTTGCCCAGGCTGATCTTGAACTTCTGGCCTCAAGTGATCCTCCTGTCTCGGCCTCCCAATGTGCTAGAATTACAGGCAGGAGCCATTGTGCCCAGTCACATGTTTATTAAATAATAGATTGATAGATGAATGGATGATAACTAGAAAGACAAATAGATAGTAGATAGATGATAGATAGAGACGATAGAGAGAGAGAGAGAGATGCTAGATGGATAGATAGATGGATAAATACAGGGATGATTGATACATAAGAGAGAGAGAACAGGTGATCATGAGAAATGGGAGATGAGTAATAGGGACAGTCATTACCCTTGGTCTTGTAGGAAATGCTTGTGCCGCCATATTAGAAGTCCTGGCTGCACTAGGCAAGGGCGGTCCACACTCTGCCCGCAGTTTCCTGAGCACCGCATGGAACAGTCCTGACCCCAGCTGGCTGCCTTCCTCAGAGCACCCACCTGGGAACATGCCACAAGCCCAGGTGAACATTCTGACTGCCTAAGGGGACCAGGTGTCCCAGTTTGGGCAAAAACGCCTCCTGAGAAAATGGCGTGCAGCCAAGGACTCAGCCTGTGTTCCCCCATAGGGAGAGATGCTGCCCCCCTTGGGCCACTTATCTGGGTGTGATTGCCTTCTGATAAGAGGCGGTATAGCAGTCCAAGGTCAGCAACACCAGGCAGAAGCCCTGTCTCAAGGCGACCTTCTGTGGGAGGGCTTTTTCTCCAAGTTGTGTTTTTATTCTTCTCAGCGTTTCCGTGCTGAGAATGGGGCGAGCCCCCTCCCGGGCCCTCCAAATCTGCTTAGGGGCAAATCCCAATGAGGGCCTTGATTTGCCTGGAAGGTACACGAGGAAACCCAGATCCAGGTGGCGTGCCTCGTTCGTGGGTGAAATAGAGATTTATCTAATGCTTTGGGTCTCACACACACACACCAACCCCCCCCTTCATCAGTCATTTACTCTAGCACTTGAAATTGAAATACCAGCAGGAAAGAATGCTTCCCACCTGGAGGGAGGCAGCCAGGTGGCTGGCGGCACAGCTGCCTGCAAGGACGACAGTCAGTTACCAAGGTTCAAACACTTGGCCACAGCTGGGAGTCCGACAAGGGGTGACAGAGAGAAAGCCAAGATCTGCAAAGCACATTCCCAGGGATTCCAGCTTAGGAAACCTGGCTCGGAGTGATTTTTCCAGGAAGAAGCAGAGTCCATGGTGGAAAAGCCGCCTCCACTGTGGCCCGGCAACCCAGACTCTGCAGATGCGAACAGAGGTCTTCCTATAAATACCAGACCTCAGGGACCAAAGTCAATGAGCTAAACTGGGGCTACAGACTGAGATGAGAGAGGAGCACGCCATGGATTAGAACACCTGTTCACAAAGGGGTTCCTCCCCCGCCCTGCCCATAGCATCAACACCTCCTGGTATTCACTAGAAGTGCACATTCTTGGGCCCCACCTGGGACCCAGAAACTCCAGGGACAGAGCCCAGCGATCTGCATTTAGCAAGCCTTCCAGGTGATCCTGACACATGCTACAAGTTTAAGAATGACTGGAACAGGAGATCCGGGGGCTTTGGAAAGTTCCGGGGCCACCCTTCATCTCCTCATGGGCAAATCAAGGTATGGGACTCACTCTGTAAGGTCCACCTGACCCTGAGGCCCTGGACTCTCAGCCAAGCCGCTTCCCTGAAACAGACAACTTTCAGCAGGCAGTGGGCTGTGCTGCCTATTTTAATGAACATCCAGTGTTAAGCAAAGCCACCGTTTAGCAAATGATAGGTTCTGATTTCCTGTGTAGACATCACCTTGTTGAGTTACAACCAACACACTTGCAAAATACTCCCTACTCAAGAACCTCTTCCTGCCGATCCACCCCAAGGCATCATGCCCCTGAAAATTACTCCATATAGTAACTAAAATGTGTAGAGCTAAACTTCCAACACCCATCCGATGTCTTCTTCTCATCTGACTTTTGCCCAGTACCTGGAGAAATATATTTTCCTCTCTCCTCTCTTGTTGTCCTTTTTTTCCTTCTCACGCCCTTTCTTCTCCCATTGCCAGCCTCCTATTATCCTTTCTGGTGCTTCAGAGTAGTCCTGGGGGCACACCTGTGTCAGGGACAAGGACCCACCAGCATCTTGAAGTCGTAATCAAGGCATGAGCCAACTAGCAAACTTCTGCCACCCTCCTGCTGTGGTCTGAATGTGTCCCCTGAAACATCATGGGTGGAAACTCAACCCCCAATAAGACAACCCCACTGGTCATGGGAGTAGGGTCCTTATCCCAGGGGTGGGTTCCCCCTTGAGAATGAGCTCAGCCCTTTCTGCCTCTCTCCTTCACCCTCTCCGTGCCCCTCCGCCCTGTGATGTCACAGCAGGAAGGCCCTCACCAGACACCGACCCCTCCATCCGGGATTTCCCAGCCCCCAGAAGTGAGAAGTAAACCCCTGTTCTGTGCAAACTGCCCGGTTTCAGGTATCCTGTTAGCAGTAGGAACAGACTGACCGCGACACCTCCCTAACAGCAAAAGCACCTTCCTCACCTCAATGAGGGTTTCCTCTCGCCTCTGCCTCCTCCCTCTGGTTTTCTCAAGTTCAACCTCAATCAAAAGCCTGAATGTTGCATTGTATCTTGTTTAATCTCCAGAGGATTCCATCACGTCTCTTGCTCTTGGCAACATGGTGAGCCTCAGTGGAGGTGCTGCTCATTCCGCGCAATCCTCCCACAGCCCCGAGTCCAGTCCTCCCAGCCACAGTCATCTGTTGCCACACCCGATGGTTTCTTTACTCCCCTGGAACCCGGGCAGAACGTGGCGGAATACCCTCAGCACCACAGGCAACCCATCGAATCAAGTCAGTGTTCCTCGGATGCAGTAGGGGTGAGCCTGGTCCCAAGAGGAAAGGTGTTCAGGAAAAGAGCCAGTTCCATCTGGGGCCATGGTTCACTTGTTATTAGAAATATTGGCCGGACTCAGTGGCTTGGCCTGTCATCCCAGCACTTTGGGAGACTGAGGCGAGTGGAATATCTGAGCCCGCGGGTTCGAGACCAGCCTGGGCAACTTGGTGAGACCTCATCTCTACAATAAATCAAAAAAAAATTAGCCAGGCCTGGTAGCGTGTGCCTGTAGCTCCAGCTACTTGGAAGGCTGAGGTGGAAGGATCGCCAGAGCCCAGCCGGTCGACGTTGGGGTGGCCAGGAGCGTGCCACTGCATTCCAGCCTGGGTGACGGAGTGAGATGCCAACTCAAAAAAAAAGAAAAAGAAAGAAAGAAATATCATTGATCCTTATTAAGTCTTAGTGATGCTGTTGCCTTGTTCTGAAGCGATACAGAATTGGCCTTTGGCCAGGGTCAGAGGGTCTGAGGAAAGGCTTTATAAACGAGGTCGTTGTTAGGTCTAGCCTCTTGGGTTTAGTAGCTGCTGGTTGGGGGGAGATCAGAGGTTGGGGCCCAGATGTGAGGATTCAGGCTCAGTATCAGCCAGTCTTTTGGGTAATACTGCTCTCACGAATGCCACATTTGGCCAAAACTGAGCCGGAAGTTTAGCTTACCTATATTTTGTTAAATAAAATTGTACACTCTTTGCTATTTTAAAAGAAGCAAGGGACCCCTCTGACCACAAAGAAGAAAAAAACTAACAACTAGACTCTTTTTTTTTGAGACAGGGTCTCACTCTGTCGCCCAGGGTTGAATGCAGTGGTGCAATGACAGGACCAAGGCCGGCTAATATTTTTATTTTGTAGAGATGAGGTCTCACTATATTGCCCAGACTGGTCTTGAACTCCTGGACTCAAGCAGTCCCCTTTCCTCATCCCCCAAAGCATTGAGATTACAGATGTGAGCCTCCATGCCCAGCCTGGACTCTCTGAAGGTAGCTTGTGATGAATTTTTTTTCTATGGCCCAGTTAACTTCATTTTTTTCGTGACCTATTTCTGTTCTGGATCGTGTAGATGCCCACAGGCTCACAGGCAGAATCTCAGGCTCTCAGATTGGGCCAGTCTTGCCCTTTATGATCAAAGTCTCTTCCAGGTCTTTGGAAGGCTTTAAGCATAAGAAGGGATTACAGAAAACCCTGCTGCACTTGTTAAAATGAGGATTAAGCCTCATTCGGGCTCCCATGCTTGGGAGAGAAAAAGCCGGAAGGAAAAGAGAAGCTATGCCAACAAACCTCTGTATCCTCACCCTTACGGAGCACTGCCAGTATTCAAAGTCCTTACAAAGCTTGTCCGCTACAGAGCACCGTAAATATAAAAATGAGGAGCTTTGTCTGTTTTGTTTTTGCTGTTATGCAGTTGCCTTGATTAACCTAAGAAACAGGGTCAAAAGTCCTCTCTCCCATCTTCTCCAGGGTCCCTGGAGTTAGAGTTAGAGTTTGGGGCACACACCTTGCCTTATACTGATCAAGTGGCTGCAACAAACACCATAAACTGGTGGCAGAAATATATTTCTCACAGCTCTGGAAGCTGGGAAGTGCAGGATCAAGGTGCCGGAAGAGTTGGTGTCTGGTGAACGCCTGCTTTTTGGGTCATGCATGGC